>NC_053022.1:248314123-248614123 GCF_003073215.2 Triticum urartu | reverse complement strand
GTGTCTTTTTTTTGTAGTGTTATCACAAAACTATCTGTTACCGATAATTTCAGTGCTTGCAGAGAATACCTTACTGAAAGCTGCTTATCATTTCCTTCTGCTCCTCGTTGGGTTTGACACTCTTACTTATCGAAAGGACTATGATAGATCCCCTATACTTGTGGGTCATCAAGACTCTTTTCTGGCGCCGTTGCCGGGGAGTGAAGCGCCTTTGGTAGGTGGAATTTGGTAAGGAAAAATTTATATAGTGTGCTGAAATTTACTGTCACTTGTTACTATGGAACATAATCCTTTGAGGGGCTTGTTCGGAGTATCTTCACCCCGACCATTAGAGCAAAGATTTGCTCCTCAACCTACTGAACCTACTGAAAATGTTTACTTTGAAATTCCTTCGGGTATGATAGAGAAACTGCTTGCTAATCCTTTCACAGGTGATGGAACATTACATCCCGATTTGCACCTAATCTACGTGGATGAAGTTTGTGGATTATTTAAGCTTGCAGGTGTGCCTGAGGATGTTATCAAGAAGAAGGGATCTCCTTTATCTTTGAAGGGAAAGGCATTGACATGGTTTAGGCTATGTGATGATATGGGATCATGGAACTACAACCGATTGAAATTAGAATTTCATCAGAAGTTTTATCCTATGCATCTTGTTCATCGTGATCGTAATTATATATATAATTTTTGGCCTCGTGAAGGAGAAAGCATCGCTCAAGCTTGGGGGAGGCTTAATTCATTGTTATATTCATGCCCCAATCATGAGCTCTCAAGAGAAATTATTATTCAAAAATTTTATGCTCGGCTTTCTCTTAATAATTGCTCCATGCTTGATACTTCTTGTACTAGTTCTTTTATGATGAAGACTATTGAATTCAAATGGGATTTATTGGAGAGAATTAAACGCAACTCTGAAGATTGGGATCTCGATGAAGGTAAGGAGTCAGGTATAACGCCAAAGTTTGATTGTGTTAAATCTTTTATGGATACCGATGCCTTTCGTGAATTTAGCACTAAATATGGACTTGACTCTGAGATAGTAGCTTCTTTCTGTGAATCCTTCGCTACTCATGTTGATCTCCCTAAGGAGAAGTGGTTTAAATATAATCCTCCCATTTAAGTAAAAGTAGTTGCACCTATTAAAGTTTAAGAAAATACTATCACTTATAATGATCCTGTTGTTCCTACTGCTTATATTGAGAAACCACCTTTCCCTGTTAGAATAAAGGATCATGCTAAAGCTTCAACTGTGGTTTGTAAGAGTAATATTAGAACACCTACTCCCTCTGAGCAAATTAAAGTAGAACATAGTGTTGCTATGGTTAAAGATCTCTTGGCCGATAATATTGATGGGCATGTTATTTACTTTCGTGATGAATGTGCTAGAATTGCTAGACTCGATACTAAAAATAAACATAGACCTGTTGTAGGCATGCCTATTATTTCTATTAAAATAGGAGATCATTGCTATCATTGCTTATGTGATATGGGTGCTAGTGCTAGTGCAATACCTCATTCCTTATATAAAGAAACTATGCATGATATTGCACCTGCTGACATAGAGGAAATTGATGTTACAGTTAAGCTGGCCAATAGAGACACTATTTCACCAGTTGGGATTGTTAGAGATGTTGAAGTCTTGTGTGGGAAAGTTAAATATCATGCTAATTTTCTTGTTCTTGGTTCCCCACAAGATGACTTTTGTCCTATTATATTTGGTAGACCCTTCTTGAATACTGTTAATGCTAGGATCGATTGCAAAAAGGATGTTGTTACTATTGGTTTGGGGGATATGTCTCATGAGTTTAATTTTGCTAAATTTCGTAGACAACCCCATGATAAAGAATTGCCTAGTAAAGATGAAATTATTGGCCTTGTTTCTATTGTCGTGCCTCCTAATGATCCTTTAGAACAATATTTGCTCGACCATGAAAATGATATGTTTATGAATGAAAGAAGGGAAATAGATGAAGTATTCTTTAAACAGGGACCTATTTTGAAACACAACTTGCTTGTTGAAATCCTAGGGGATCCTCCTCCACCCAAGGGTGATCCCGTGTTTGAGCTTAAACCTTTACCTGATACTCTTAAATATGCTTATCTTGATGAGAAAGAGGTATATCCTATTATTATTAGTGCTAACCTTTCAGAGCATGAAGAAAAGAAATTATTGAATACTTTGAAGAAGCACTGTGCTGCTATTGGATATACTCTTGATGATCTTAAGGGCATTAGTCCCACTCTATGCCAGCACAAAATAAAACTGGAGAAAGACACGAAATCGGTTGTTGATCACCAACGATGGTTAAATCCTAAGATGAAATAAGTGGTAAGAAAAGAAATACTAAAGATTCTGGAGGCAGGTATAATTTATCCCGTTGCTGATAGTCAGTGGGTAAGTCATGTCCATTGTGTCCCTAAGAAGGAAGGTATTATTGTTGTTCCTAATGATAAAGATGAACTGATCCCACAAAGAATTGTTACATGTTATAGAATGGTAATTGATTTCCACAAATTAAATAAATCTACTAAAAAGGATCATTACCCTTCACCTTTTATTGATCAAATGCTAGAAAGATTATCCAAACATACACATTTTTGCTTTCTATATGGTTATTCTGGTTTCTCTCAAATACCTGTGTCAAAAGAGGATCAAGAAAAGACAACTTTTACTTGCCTTTTCGGCACCTTTGCTTATAGACGTATGCCTTTTGGTTTATGCAATGCACCTGCTACCTTTCAAAGATGTATGACTGCTATATTCTCCGATTTCTGTGAAAAGATTGTTGAGGTTTTCATGGATGATTTTTCTGTATATGGAACTTCTTTTGATGATTGCTTAAGCAACCTTGATCGAGTTTTGCAGAGATGTGAAGAAACTAATCTTGTCTTGAATTGGGAGAAGTGCCACTTTATGGTTAATGAAGGTATTGTCTTGGGGCAAAAAAATTCCGAAAGAGGTGTTGAAGTTGATAAAGCTAAGGTTGACGCTATTGAAAAGATGTCGTGTCCTAAGGACATTAAAGGTATAAGAAGTTTCCTTGGTCATGTTAGTTTTTATAGGAGGTTCATTAAGGACTTCTCTAAAATTTCTAGGCCTCTGACTAATCTCTTACAAAAAGATGTTCCTTTTGCCTTTGATGATGATTGTGTAGAAGCATTTGAAATACTTAAGAAAGCTTTGATTTCTGCACCTATTGTTCAGCCTCATGATTGGAATTTACCATTTGAAATTATGTGTGATGCTAGTGATTATGTTGTAGGGGTTGTTTTAGGACAAAGGGTTGATAAGAAATTAAATGTTATCCAATATGCTAGTAAGACTCTGGACAGTGCCCAGAGAAATTATGCTACTGCTGAAAAAGATTTTTTAGCAGTTGTGTTTGCTTGTGATAAGTTCAGACCTTATGTTGTTGATTCTAAAGTAACTATTCACACTGATCATGCTGCTATTAAATATCTTATGGAAAAGAAAGATGCTAAACCTAGACTTATTAGATGGGTTCTCTTACCTCAAGAATTTGATTTGCATATTATTGATAGAAAGGGAGATGAGAACCCCGTTGCAGACAACTTGTCAAGGTTAGAGAATGTTCTTGATGACCCACTACCTATTGATGATAGCTTTCCTGATGAACAACTAGTTGTCATAAATGCTTCTCGTACTGCTCCATGGTATGCTGATTATGCTAATTACATAGTTGCTAAATTCATACCACCTAGTTTCACATACCAACAAAATAAAAAGTTTTTCTATGATTTAAGACATTACTTCTGGGATGACCCACACCTTTATAAAGGAGTAGATGGTGTTATTAGACGTTGTGTACCTGAGCCTGAACAGGAACACATCCTACGCAAGTGTCACTCTAAGGCTTATGGAGGACACCATGCTGGAGATAGAACTGCACATAAGGTATTGCAATCTGGTTTTTATTGGCCTACTCTCTTCAAAGATGCCCGTGAGTTTGTCTTGTCTTGTGATGAATGTCAAAGAATTGGTAATATTAGTAGACGTCAAGAAATGCCTATGAATTATTCACTTGTTATTGAACCATTTGATGTTTGGGGCTTTGATTATATGGGGCCGTTTCCTTCCTCTAATGGGTATACACATATTTTAGTTGTTGTTGATTACGTTACTAAGTGGGTAGAAGCTATTCCAACTAGTAGTTATGATCATAATACCTCTATTAAGATGCTTAAAGAAGTTATTTTTCCGAGGTTTGGAGTCCCTAGATAGTTAATGACTGATGGTGGTTCACATTTTATTCATGGTGCTTTTCATAAAATGCTTGCTAAGTATGATGTTAATCATAGAATTGCATCTCCATATCATCCACAGTCTAGTGGTCAAGTAGAATTGAGTAATAGAGAGCTTAAATTAATTTTGCAAAAGACTGTAAATAGATCCAGAAAGAATTGGTCCAAGAAACTTGATGATGCATTATGGGCTTATAGAACTGCATATAAAAATCCTATGGGTATGTCTCCGTATAAAATGGTTTATGGTAAAGCTTGTCACTTACCTCTCGAACTACTCCCTCCGTTCTAAATTACTTGTCTTGGATTTGTCTAGATACGGATGTATCTAGACTCATTTTAGTGCTAGATACATCCGTATCTTGACAAATCCAAGGCAAGTAATTCGGAACGGAGGGAGTAGAACATAAGCCATATTTGGCCATTAAAGAGCTCAATTATGATTTCAAACTTGCCAGTGGGAAGAGGCTTTTTGACATTAGCTCACTTGATGAATGGAGAACCCATGCCTATGAGAATGCCAAATTGTTTAAAGAAAAGGATAAAAGATGGCATGACAAAAGGATACAAAAATGTGAATTTAATGTAGGTGATTATGTATTGTTATACAACTCTCGTTTAAGATTTTTTGCAGGAAAACTCCTTTCTAAATGGGAAGGCCCTTACGTCATTGAGGAGGTCTATAATTCCGGTGCTATAAAAATTAACAACTTCGAAGGCACTAATCCGAGGGTGGTGAACAGTCAAAGAATCAAACATTATATCTCAGGTAATCCTATAAATGTTGAAACTAATGTTATTGAAACTTAACCCCGGAGGAATACATAAGGGATACTTTCCAGAAAGTTTCAGACTCCGAAAAGGAAGAGGTATGTGGTATGGTAAGTAAACCGACTCCAAAACAGTTCTAATAGCAAATTTTCCCCGTTTTGGAATATTTAAGAAAATAGGAAAATAAGAAGTAGTTCGGGAAGGACACGAGGTGTCCACGAGGGTGGAGGGCACGTGCTACCCCCTTGGGCGCGCCCCCTGCCTCATGGGCACCTCGCGTGCTCTCCGGACTCCGTTTTCTTGCACGTCTTTTGGTCAGTAAAAATTCATTATATAATCTCCCGAAGGTTTTGACCACCGTACCACGCAAACATCATCTGTTTTTGTTTCGAGCTATTTCTGTTGCAGATTTAGAGCAAGATGTCTTCTCAAGAGTCAGTCGGGAAGAGTCGGATGTCTCATTCGATACCGGGGCCAAGAGCAAATAGCGATGCTGACCACTTTGGTCCATCAACTAAGGAATAGATGGAGGCCGACTTGAAAAGGATAGATGCCATGGAGGAGGATCAAGAAGTTACTTTTTGTTTCCGAGCCGAATTCACCGGGGGGGGGGGACTACAGAGCTCGGCTATTCCAAACTCGGTCATCCCTTCCAACGTTAGATTTCTTTCTTATAAAAATATGAAAAAGAGTGTTATTTGTTCTCCCGCAGCTATGCAACATCCTTCGGTGAAAGGAGCTTTAGCCGTCACGGGCAAGCTCTGTAAGGAAATAATGGACCTGAAGCAGCAAGCCAATAAGCTTGAGGAAGAGAACCGTATCCTAAAGGGCATCATCGCCAAGAATATCACATCACCACCCCCAAAGAAGGAGACATAAACACATGGGTATGGGCACTCCCCTTGGCAACTGCCAAACTTGGGGGAGTGCCCCGGTATCGTATCACCATCACACTTTTATCTTTACCATTTTTCTTAGTTCGATCCTTTTGGTAATATCTTGATCTAGTAGAATAAAGTTTTAGTATAATCTAGTTTTGAGTTTTGCTTTATGATCCTTCTATGTAATCGAGTCTGTGAGCTGCATATAATAAAGATTAGTGTTGAGTCAAGGCCTTGATTATCTTGCTATAATCTTGAGGGAATAAAATAAAAGAGAAAGAATAAAAAGAAATAAAGAGATCATATGGATCTTATGGAGAGTAATGACTTCACATATAAAGAGTATGATGAATAAAAGTTGTTTTTTTTATTGGTGACTGTAGGGAAAACCCCCCACAACATTAAGAATTTATTAATAAAAAACATAATAGAGTACATGGATTACAAGAGGAAATCTATACATAAAGAGAAATAAAACTACACTAAGAGACTAGATAAAAGAACCTCAAGGAGGCAAGAAAGAAATCCATCTAAGCAGCTCCTCCTTATATCTGTGTTTGACTCTATGTTGCATGAGTGAAATATCATGGATGAAGGCACTTCTCCATCTATTAAAGCTTTGTCTCTCATGTCTGAAAACTCTGGCATTTCTCATTATCCAAATATTCCAGCAAGCAACAAAGACAACCTCAGTAAAGAAAGGTTTAGCAAAATCTTGCTTAGCTTGCATGACTATTGTGGACATATCCTCTCCAGATGGCCATGATATTTGAAGGTAATTCCATATTCTCACACTGAAATTACATTCAAAGATAAGTGGTTTCTGGTCTCACGTGTCACCAAGGGACGGAGAACACAATTTACCCCATCCTCCAAATGCCAGTGCCTTCTTTCAACCATATCTTTTGTGTTTAGTCTATCCATGATTAACATCCAAGCAAACAGCTTGATTTTCATTGTGCAGGAAGATCTCCAAATCCACAAAAGGAGAGGATTAAAAGACATGTGTGAGTGCAAGAAGGAGTAGAACAGCTTGGTCTTAAAAGGGTGGCTAGATCCCTGCCAGAACCAGATGTCATTTGCTTCCACTTCCCTATTACAATTTGCCATCATATTTCGCACAGTCATATACTCCTGATAAGCCTATGCAGATAGAGGTAAGTGGAACAACTGTGTAAAATTCTGTGATTGGAAAGCCTCAGAGACTGTAATCCAGGGATCCTTGACATATGAAAAGAGCCTTGGAAATCTGGTTTGCAAGGTGATCACTGTTTCATCAATCTTCCACTTATCAGAACAAAACAAAGCTGAAGTCCCAGAGTTGATCTAAACCCAAGTTGTGCTCCTGAAATGATGTAGAAATTTTCATATATCATTCCACCAAAAAGAACCACAACTATCAGTCCCCTGTGGCACAGAAGAGTGGTAATATGTATCCCATATAAGTGAGACCCATGGCAAATCCAACCTATTTGAGAATTTATGCAAATGTTTCAGCAAGAGAGACATGTTCTGTGCACCCAGACTTAAAATGCCCAGCCCTCCTTTGTTTTGGGGCCTACAAATGAGGTCCCAGGCTGCCAAGGATGGTGAGGGCTCATCTATGTGTTTTCTCCACAAGCATTGCCTTTGTATTCTCTCCAATTGCTTTAAAATCCCTGCAGGAACAAGGAGGCTGCCAAGATAGAATATGGGCATGGAAGACAAAGCAGAATTTAAGAACTGAAGCCTTTCCCCTGGTTTAAGAAAGAAGAACTAGCTGACATTCTTCTCTCCATGCAATCAACAAGGGGCATGAAATCCACCATTTTGGGTCTGGTAGTACCAACAGGTAGTCCAAGATATGTGAAGGGCATTTTGCCAACCTAGCATCCAAAAGCAGCAGCCAAACTGGTGGTAGTGTTCTCATCAACATTAATGGGTACCATGGAAGATTTGTGGTAGTTCACTACGAGTCCAGTAGAGGTGGAGAACACATGAAGCATGTCCTTGAGAGCCAAAAGTTGAGCTTTGTCTGCTGGTAAGATGATTAGGGTATCATCAGCATACTGAACTATAGGATAGTCTTGGTCATGACATGGGATTGGCAGCTTTAAGATTCCCCTTTTGAACATATCATTTACTACTGATTGCAAGAGGTCAGCAGCAATCACAAAAGGCAGGGGTGAAAGACAGTCTCCTTGCCTAACTCCCTGTTTACAAAGAAACTGTCTGCCACGTACTCCATTTAAGAGGACAGAGGAAGTTCTAGTTGATAGCAGTTGCTTAACCCAAGAAATCCATTTTTGATTAAATCCCTTGTGCTTGAGAATTAGCAGAATAGCTTCATGCTCAGTGGAATCAAAGGCTTTCTCAAAATCCAATTTAAGAATAACAATAGGTCTCTTTGACTGATGGAATTGATGCAGATATTCAAGTGACCAGCCAATACAGTCCTGAATTGTCCTGTTTTTAATAAAACCATATTGATTCTTATGTATACATTCCATAATGATCCTATGAAACCTGTTAGCAGCCATTTTGGACAGGAATTTGAGGCCCATCCCAGTCAAGGAAATTGGCCTATAATCTCCAACACCTTCAGGGGCCAATTTTTTTGGGATGAGTGTAATATAAGAACCATTTATATTCTCCAAGTTTGCAGTGCCATTATGGAAAGCTTCAGCCAGCTCATAAAAATCCTGACAAATAATGTGCCAACATTTCCTAAAGAATAACCCGTTAAAACCATCTGGGCCAGGGGCCTTATCAATGGGCATATGCTTGAGAGTGTCATCCATTTCCTCTTTTGTAAATGGTTCAGTTAGGAAATCAAGCCCATCAATTGGCTTGAGCAAAGCATTCAGGTCAAAACCCATTACTATACCAGCAGAAACTCCCATTCTATTTTTGAAACAATTCCATATGATGCCCTCCATCTGAGAATGGCTAGAGACCACAGTCCCATCAATATCTGTCAGAGAAGCAATGGAATTTCTTCTATGCCTCTCAATGGCCATAGCATGGAAAAATTTGGTATTCTCCCCACCAAGTTTAATATACCTGATTGTACACCTCTTCTTCCAGTATACAAACTAGAGATGCAAAAGTTTTTCCACATGTAGTTTCACCACCTTCCTGAAGTTAAATTCAGGTCTATATAAAGGTCTAACCTCTTCAAGGCCATCAAGACACAGAATGACTTCATTGCATCTTGAGATCAACATTTTAAGGTTAGAGATACTCATCTGACATCTCTTAAGGGCCCCTCTCAAGGTTTTAAATTTGTCTGCAATTCTAGCAGTGATATGAGATTTGTGGGATGGCTTCTGCCAAGCATGTTGTACACACTCCATAAACCCCTCAAGCTCAACCCAGTAATTCTCAAACCTAAATATAGAAGATTTAGGAATAGATGTCTTAATTGTGACCACACAAGGCACATGATGAGATGCAGTTCTAGCCAGGGGTAACACTTCAGTCATGGGATATGAAGAGATCCAATCAGCAGAAGTAAAAAACCAATCTAACTGCTCTAGCAAGGGATTATCCTGCATATTAGACCATGTATAAGACCTCCCCTTAAGGGGTAGCTCAAGCAGCCCTAGGTGTGCAATTATTTCATTAAAAATGAATATATCATTCAGACCACCACCAGGTAAATTTCTATTCTCCAGAGATCTCATGAAGTTAAAATCTCCCACCAAGATCCAGTTATCACCCATTGGTATTTGCAAGTTATATAACCAGCTGACAAAATTGTCCCTAGCCTCCCCTTGGCATGGACCATACACAGAAACAAGAGACCAGTGCTCATTATTTTGCTTGGAAATAAACTGAATTACAACTGCAAACTGCTGAATTTCAACTACAGTGCCCCAGAAAATAGAAGAATTCCACACTATCAAAATGCCCCCAGAAGCACCCTCAGAAGGGGAGAAAGCAAAGCTATAAAGTTGTTGAGAGTTGACAAACATATTTTTGGTCATCGTTGCAATTAATAAGAAGTAATAAAGAAAGAGAGGTTTTCACATATAAATATACTATCTTGGACATCTTTTATGATTGTGAGCACTCATTAAAATATGACATGCTAAAAAGTTGATGTTGGACAAGGAAGACAACGTAATGGGTTATGTTTTCTTATATCCGAAATAAATTATATTGTCATGGATCATCCAACATGTTGAGCTTGCCTTTCCCCCTCATGCTAGCCAAATTCTTTACACCAAGTAGAGATACTACTTGTGCTTCCAAATATCCTTAAACCTAGTTTTGCCATGAGAGTCCACCATATCTACCTATGGATTGAGTAAGATCCTTCAAGTAAGTTTTCATCGTTGCAAGCAATAAAAATTGCTCTCTAAATATGTATGATTTATTAGTGTGGAGAAAATAATATTTATACGATCTTGTGATGTGGAAGAAATAAAAGCGACGGACTGCATAATAAAGGTCCATATCACAAGTGGCAATATAAAGTGACGTTATTTTGCATTACGACTTCGTGCATCCAACCATAAAAGCACATGACAACCTCTGCTTCCCTCTGTGAAGGGCCTATCTTTTATTCTTGTCTTATACTTCATACAAGAGTCATGGTGATCTTCACCTTTCCTTTTTACATTTTATCCTTTGGCAAGCACAGTGTGTTGGAAAGATCCTAATATATATATAGCTAATTGGATGTAAGTTTTCATGAACTATTATTGTTGACATTACCCTTGAGGTAAAAGGTTGGGAGGCAAAACTATAAGCCCCTATCTTTCTCTGTGTCTGACTAAAACTTCATAACCACAAATATTGCGTGAGTGTTAGCAATTGTGAAAGACTAAATGATGGTTGAGTATGTGCACTTGCTGAAAAACTCTTCTATTGACTATTTCTTATGTTATGATAAATTGCAATTGCTTCAATGACTGAGATTATAGTTTGTTGGTTCTCAATGAAGTTTCTGATTCATACTTGAAATTGTGAATGAATTGTTACTTTAGCATAAGAAATCATATGACAATATATATATGTATATATATATACATCTGGGCTATTCTGTTACTAGTAACAGAATATTATTCTGTTACCCTTTTTGAACTGGCGGTTTCAGGTGGTTGTACTGATGTTTTCGAAGCGGTTGAACTGATGCTTTCAGTTGTGTTTAACAGATCGTCTTCTTTAGTTCAAAAAATTTTTGTAATTTTTTTGTCGGAACGTGGCGTGTAATATATCGTTGGAAAGCTCTTGACAACCATATTTCAAATATATTGAACGTTTTTGCAAAATCATTATGGTTTAAGAGCAGTTTTGAAAAAACCATTTTTTTCAAAACCGAAAACGTGAATCATATTTTGGACTCAATTTTCAAACGGTTTGTCGGAATTGAGAAAATAAGATGGTGTTGGAAAGCTGGTGAAAATCCGCATCTTCCATATATGTATTGTTTTTTCTAATTCTATATGATTTAAAAGTAATTTGAAAAACGTTCAAATTCTGACCTAAACATATTTTCCCAATTTTTTGCAAACGGTTTGTCAGATTGACGCAAATGATACGGCGTTGGAAATCTATGTAAAATGCGCAAATTTTTCGTATAGAAATGTTTTTCTAATTCCTTATGATTTAAAAACGAATTCGAATACGGTCAAATTTGATTTCGAACGCGATTTTTTAAAAAAAGTTTGTCGAAATGAGGCAAATAATATACTGTTAGAAAGATATCGAAAATACGAAACTTAATCATGTTGAACGTTTTCTCAAATTCGCAACTGTTGAAGAGTAATTTGGATTATGGTGAGACCCATCGTGCTGTTTTTCCATCGAAAAAACAGAGTACTTGTACTGATCTACGTGTGCGTTTGTACTGATCTGCGCTCGCTCCTTATAGGGCTGAAGGGTAACAGAATAATATTCTGTTACTAGTAACAGAATAGCCCTGTCCTATATATATATATATGTGTGTGTGTGTGTGTGTGTGTTGATGTTCTAAGATTGATCATGATGCCCTCAAGTCCGTATTTTATTTTATCGACACCTCTATCTCTAAACATGTGGACATATTTTTCGATCTCGGCTTTCGCTTGAGGACAAGCGTGGTCTAAGCTTGGGGGAGTTGATACGTCCATTTTGCATCATGCTTTTATATCGATATTTATTGCATTATGGGCTGTTATTACACATTATGTCACAATACTTATGCCTATTATCTCATATTTTACAAGGTTTATATGAAGAGGGGAATGCCGGCAGCTGGAATTCTGGGCTGGAAAAGGAGCAAATATTAGAGACCTATTCTACACAACTCCAAAAGTCCTGAAACTTCACCGGAGCATGTTTTAGAATATATATAAAAAATATTGGGTGAATGAAGTACCATAGGGGGGCCACCCACCATCCACGAGGGTGGGGGGCACGCCCTACCCCCCCTGGGCGCGCCCCCTGCCTCGTGGACCCCCTGGCAGCCCTTTGATGCCCATCTTTGGCCATATGGAGTCTTTCGTCCTGAAAAAAATCAGAAGAAAGCTTATGGGACGAAACTCCGCCGCCACGAGGCGGAACCTTGGCGGAACCAATCTAGGGCTCCGGCGGAGCTGTTCTGCCGGGGAAACTTCCCTCCGGGAGGGGAAAATCATCACCATCGTCGTCACCATCGATCCTCTCATCGGGAGGGGGTCAATCTCCATCAACATATTAACCAGCACCATCTCATCCCAAACCCTAGTTCATCTCTTGTATCCAATCTTTGTCCTAAAACCTCAGATTGGTACATGTGGGTTGCTAGTAGTGTTGATTACTCCTTGTAGTTGATGCTAGTTGGTTTATTCGGTGGAAGATCATATGTTCAGATCCTTTATGCATATTAATACCCCTCTGATTATGAACATGAATATTATTTGTGAGTAGTTACATTTGTTCCTGAGGACATGGGAGAAGTCTTGCTATAAGTATTCATGTGAATTTGGTATTCGTTCGATATTTTGATGAGATGTATGTTGTCTTTCCTCTAGTGGTGTCATGTGAACGTCGACTACATGACACTTCACCACTGTTTGGGCCTAGAGGAAGGCATTGGGGAGTAATAAGTAGATGATGGGTTGCTAGAGTGACAGAAGCTTAAACCCTAGTTTATGAGTTGCTTCATAAGGGGGTGATTTGGATCCATATGTTTCATGTTATGGTTAGGTTTACCTTAATACTTCTTTTGTAGTTGCGGATGCTTGCAATAGGGGTTAATCATAAGTGGGATGCTTGTCCAAGGAAGGGCAGTACCCAAGCACCGGTCCACCCACATATCAAATTATCAAAGTACCGAACGTGAATCATATGAACGTGATGAAAAATGGCTTGATGATAATTCCCATGTGTCCTCGAGAGCGTTTTCCTTTATAGAAGAGTTTGTCCAGGCTTTTCCTTTGCTACAAAAAGGATTGGGCCATCTTGCTGCACCTTATTTACTTTTATTACTTGTTACCTGTTACAAATTACCTTATCACAAAACTATCTGTTACCGATAATTTCAGTGCTTGCAGAGAATACCTTACTGAAAACTACTTATCATTTCCTTCTGCTCCTCGTTGGGTTCGACACTCTTACTTATTGAAAGGACTACGATAGATCCCCTATACTTGTGGGTCATCAAATGGATATTATTTCCATGAGCTATTTGTTATTAATAATTACCAAAACCACCCAGGGATTAGTTGCACTTTCACCGTTCCTCAAGAAATCTCCATATGGTGTAAGCACATTCAAGAGTAGGCAAGCATACAATCAAATTTCTAGGCAATCCTCTAATGATGAGATAGATAGTTCTAAGATTGTGGGTCATGCCAAGATACTCATCGAGGGTAGGATGCAAGGGATCAATAAGGGCGCACAAGGGCTAGTAACGTACTTGTTCAAGTGATTTTCAGTGAAAATCTCAAGCATCTCATTTTTCCAAGCATTAAAGAACTCTCCATCAAGCATAGGCACTATGTGTAAAACTCCCCATCGTAGACTCATCCATCTTCCTCCAATGGTGATTAAACCAAAGCAATGGTGACCAATGCTCTGATACCACTTGTAGGATCGAAAGTATGTCTAGAGGGGGGTGATTAGACTACTTTACCAAATAAAAATCTATCATTTTCCCAATTTTAAGTCTTGGTAGATTTTAGCAACTTAGCACAAGTCAAGCAATCAACGTACACATGCAATTCTAAGAGTATAGGAGTGGAATGTAAAACATTGCATATGAAGGTAAAGGGGGGGTTTGGAAAGGCAAACGCAATGTAGACACGGAGGGATGCCCGTGGAGGGGTGGATGAACAGGACCCCGTGGTGTGGAGGGTTGGATGAAAAGTAGACGATGGAGGGGTGGTTGAACAGGACCCCATGGTGTGGAGGGCTGGATGAACAGTAGACGGTGGATGGGTGCCCGTGGAGGGGTGGTTGAATAGGACCCCGTGGTGTGGAGGGCTGGATGAACAGTAGATGGTGGAGGGGTGGTTGAACAGGCCCCCGTGGTGTGGAGGGCTGGATGAACAGTAGATGGTGGAGGGGTGCCCGTGGAGGGGTGGTTGAACAGGACCCCGTGGTGTGGAGGGCTGGATGAACAGTAGACGATGGAGGGGTGGTTGAACAGTAGCCGGTGGAGTAGCGCGCGGTGGAGGCTAGATGAACAGGAGCCCGTGGAGGCTGGATGAACAAGAGCCTGTGGAGGCTGGAGGAGGTCGATGATGGAGATGAACAGTATCCCGTGGAGTCCCGTTTTCCGGTACGCCACACCCCTCCCGATGAACAGGACCCCCGTTTAGACCGTAGCGCTCCAACACAAGTCCGTTTCCTCCGTTTTGCGGTACGCCACACCCCTCCCGATCAACAGGACCCCCGTTTCGACCATAGGAGGTCCGTTTCCTCTGTTTTGCGGTACGCCAGACCCCTCCCGATGAACAGGATCCTGTTTCGAATGTGGCTGGTCGAACACAAGGTCGTTTCCTTCGTTCTGCAGTACGCCAGGCCTCGTTTCCATCGCCTGTTCCATCCAAGCCCTCCTGATGAACACGACGCATTCTGTTGCCTCCCCATGGACACGACGCATTCCGTTGCCTCCCCATGAACACGAGGACGACGTTGTTTCTCCGTTCCGACCCAGCCATGTACACGAGCCCTGGCCGTACGTATGCACGGGTAGGCGTTCTAGACCCCGCCCGTATGTACACATACGTGGCCGTATTTTCTTTCTTGCACCCTGGCCACTGTACGTATGTGTAAATGCTATGTGCGCGCCTCTACTACGACATGTGTGCGCCTCTACTACGACACGTCCGCGCCTCTACATCGACCAGTATGTACGTACACATTCGCGACCAGAATGACAACGCTGCGTACGCTTCGACCAGGTGGGTCCCGAATGTCAGGCACTTCCTTGCCTGCGAAGATGTAGCTGGTCGGTCCCAGCAGTCAGGGGGCGAATCGTTTTGCTTTTTTGCCCGGACGCACTTCCTTGCGTGCGAAGATGTAGCTGGTGGGTCCCAGCAGTCAGGGGAAAACGTTTTTTCGTGAAATACAGTGGCCCGTCCGGTGGGTCCCAGCTGTCAGGTGGAGGAATCATTATTTTTCGTGTAATATGGAGGCACTTCCTTGCTGCGGCCGTGGACCCAGCTGCCAGCCTCTCCACGTATAGTCCACGTCCGATGGAAGTCGTTCCTGGACCACGTTGACCACGCCGCGCCGAGAGCACCAGTGCGGTGGACGACGGCGAGGCCTAGGAAGGGGATGACACAGAGGCAGGGAAGACTCGGCAGTTGTTTCCCACACGGAGGGGAGTACGACTGTACGAGGGTTTACTGGTTCCTCTACCGTCACTGGAGAATAACAGCAGGTGTGGGTGAGTAGAGGGATGGCTAGGCCAGCGATGGGAGTACGGTCGGGCGGTGAGGCCTGTGCGGCAGCACAGCCGGCCGCGAGGAGGAGGGAGCAGGCAGTCCCGCCGGCGCTTGTTTGAGCGGCTGGAGCAGGAAGAGCAGAGATTGAAGAAGCACGACGGCCGTTGGATGGACATCCAACAGTCAGTGCTTGTGCGTCAACCTTTTTTTGAGGAAAGCCTCAAATATGTGGAAAATAGCATACAACCCATCTGCCATTATTTCTAATAATTTACAACCCATTTGCTAATTCTTAAGGTTTTTTTGGAGCCCATATTCTTTTTGTTAGCATTACAGCCCATATTGTGGCAACGGTTAAAAAATTATATGAAATTTTACATATTTCGGTGCGGTCCAAACTGTTTTTAATCCTGAAATTTTGACTCACATTCAAACTGATTTTAAAAATAAATGTATATCAATATAAAATCCAACAAATTCTCCACGCATAAAAATTAATGTAATTTAAAATCTTGAAATGAAAAAAAAAGATATTTGAAACTAATTGTCGGTTTGATGTGTTTTAAAAATGTACAACCCATTGCTCATTACTGATGGGCCATTTTCTCGGCCAGCCGAATGAAAGCTCTCCTCGTCCTGAAAGATTTGCAGCCCAACAGGCCTGACAAAGCGACTTACTTGGCAAATCACAAAAAAATTGGGCTATGGCCGTGGACCCAGATGTCAGCCTCTCCATGTATAGTACTCTTCCGATGGAAGTCGTCCCTTGACCATGTTGACCACGCCGCGCGGAGAGCACCACGGCGGTGGACGATGGTGAGGCCTAGGAAGGGGACGACGCGGCAGTGGAAGCCCGCGCGGAGAAGACTACGATGGTTCACTGGTTCGGCTGTGGTGTGAGGCTGCCGTCGCCGCAGGGCCTGGCCAGCGGTGGGAATAGTAGGGGGTGGTGAGGCCTCTGCGGCAGCACAGACGGCCACGGGAGGCAGGAGCATGCGGCGGGACCGGTGCTGCTTTGGGCGGCTGGAGCAAGAAGACCAGAGGTTGAAGAAGCACTACGGCCGTTGGATGGACATCGTACGGTCACTAGAGCTAGAATCGTTCATATTGACTAAGTGGACAAAGCCCTTCGTCCCCGTCAACTTAGTAGGCCCACAAGTCAGCCTCCCAGCAAGGTGGGTCCCAGCTAGCCGGGGGAGTATTCATTTTTTTGTGCGTAATAAGGAGGCACTTCCGGTGGGTCCGAGCTGACAGCGGGGGGAACGTTTTTTTGTGAAATACAGTGGCCCGTCCGGTGGGTCCCAGCAGTCAGGGGGAAATGATTTTTTTCGCAAAATACTGGTGGCCCGTCCGGTGGGTCCCCGCTGTCAGGTGGAGGAATAATTATTTTCCGCGTAATAAGGAGGCACTTCCTTGCGGCTACCGTGGACCCAGCTGTCAGCCTCTCCACGTACAGTACTCTTCCGATGGAAGTCGGTCATTGACCACGTTGACCACGCCGCGCCGAGAGCACCAGGGCAGTGGACGACGGCGAGGACTAGGAAGGGGATAACTCGGAGCCGGGGAAGACGCAGCAGTGGATGCCCACACGAAGAGGAGTATGAGGGTTCATTGGTTTGGCTGCGGTGTGAGGCCGCTGTCGCCGCAGAATAACAGAGGGTGTGGGTGAGTCGAGGGATGGCCTGGCCAGCGGTGGGAGTAGTAGGGGGCGGTGAGGCCTCCGTGGCATCACAGCCGGCCACGGGAGGTAGGAGCACGCGGCACGACCGGCGCTGGTTTGGGCGGCTGGAGCAAGAAGACCAGAGGTTGAAGAAGCACTACGGCCGTTGGATGAATATCGTACGGTAACATGAGCTAGAATCGTTCATATTGACTAAGTTGACAAAGCCCTCCATCCCCGTCAACTTGGTAGGCCCACAAGTCAGACTCCCAGTATGCTGGGTTCCAGCTGGCAGGGGGAATATTCATTTTTTTGTGCGTAATAAGGAGGCACTTCCTTATGTGCGAAGATAGCTGGTGGGTCCGACATGTCAGCGGGGGGCACTTTATTTCGTGAAATACAAAGGCCCTTCCAGTGGGTCCCAGATGTCAGGTGGAGGAATCATTATTTTGCGTGTAATAAGGAGGCATTTCCTTATGTGCGGCTGTGGACCCAGCTGTCAGCCTCTCCACGCATAGTCTACTTCCGATGGTGTCGTTCGTTGACCACGTTGACCACGCTGCGCCGAGCGCATCCAAGGTGGTGGACGACGGCGAGGCCCTGGGCAGCAACAAGCCAGAGATGGGAAGACGCGGGAGTAGAGTCGCAGACAGAGAGGTGTACGAGGGTTAACTGGTTCTAGTGCGGTGTGGTTCGGCAGTCGGTGGAGAAGAACAGGAGGTGTGGAGGGGTGGAGGGATGGCCTGGCCAATGGTGGAGGAGCGCTTCATAGCAAAGCATGCTAAGCCGAGCTGCTAGCAGCAGGAGGCGGGAGGTGGTCCCGGCGGCGATGGAGGAAGAAGACGAGAGATTGAAGATGGATGCCGGTCGTTGGATGTAAATCCAACGCCTAACATGTCAGAATCATTTGTTGACTAAATTGACAACGACTTGCATTGGCTTCGACCTATTGGCCCACATTTCAGCCTCCAAAAATGTGGCACGTATTCAACCCATTTTTTCAGAATTTACAGTCTTTTTTTTGCGTGGTAGAATTTACAGTCAATTTGATCTTCTTTTTTTGAATTACAGCCATTAGCTGGGCTGGGTGAACAAATAATGTAGCATCCATGCGGCCCGTTTATTTTATTTCCTAAAAAATTACAGCCCATTTGCACTTTCTCGAAATACACGATTTTGATGGGCTGATTCTAATTATAATGTTGGGTTGGGCCAGCAATGTTATCAAAAAATAAAAAGGGTTGAGCATTTTGTTATAAATATATTTAAATAATAAGTGATATTATTACATTCGTCCTTAAATTTACAGTCTTACCAAGCTTTATATAATAACATATAAAATAATTTTTTTAGAAAAACAGGGAGCATCTCCCCGGTTCCATTCCTGAGAACGAAACCACAACATATTCTGATACAGCAGCTCAAAGAGCAGTTCGAAAGCAAAGGTAGAAAAGCTACAAACTAGGGGGGTGGATGAACAAGTTCTCTGAATAACACAAATCACCCGAGCGGTGCCAAAGGCAGAGCGGATAGAGCACTCAAATGACACAAGGAGGGTCCAGCGAAGCCTTCATGGTCTTCAGCCAAGGGGCCGTGTCAGCCTGCGGCGACCAGTAAGCAAGCGGAGACACCGGGCTGGAAGGCGTAGCATGGTGGATGTCCCTCTTTTTCGGCGCCAGGTGCCCATCATCTTCATCAGAGATCTTGAGACGAGCCCACGGGTCCAGCCCCAGAGCAGGTCAAGCCTTGTTCAACCACAAGTGATCGCCAACGGTTTCTGGAGGGATCTTGTTAGGGTTTCCACGAAGCTCATCAACTTGTCCTTGTCCGATTCGGAGGAGAGAATCGCCCAGTTCCTCACCATGTTCCTGATCAACCTCAAGACCTGCGGAATGGAAATCCAGGAGGTGTTACTGAAAATCATAGCATTTCTATATTTCCAGAGGCACCAAAGGACAGCTGAGCTAACAATGTTTAAAACTGAGCACTTTTGGTAGCAATCCAGAATCTGGCGACAGATTCGAAGGATGAGCCAATCTGACTAGAGAAATATTCCTCAATGTGGGCCCAGAGATGTTTAGCAACTATACATTCAAAAAATAGGTGAGAACAAGACTCTTGTTCCAAGCAGTAAACACAATCAAGGGGTTTGATGATGTGTCTCTTCCTAAGGTTATCCCTAGTCATCAATTTGTTTTTGGAGAGAAGCCAGAGAAATACATGAATTTTAGGGGGAACTCTCAATTTCTAGACAGCAAGGATAAACACGGGTTGAACCCCTCTAAAGTTGATAACATGATAGAGGGAGCTGGAGGAATACTTCCCCTTATTGTCCAGCTGCCAAATGAGGGCATTCGGCTCGGCAGTAAAGGTAATGCTTTTGGCAATTTCCTCCAACTGGAACCATTGTTCCATGAGACTATCACTAAAGTTCCTTCTAAAAGAGAGTTTTAGGCATTGACCGTCCCAAACTTCATTAACACTTTTGTTAAGCTCATTCGGACACAGTAAATAGGCCAAAATTGGACTGCTAGGGGGATGTGCCAAACCAAGTATCTTCCCAGAACCTGGTTCTACTCCCATCCCCTATGTTCCATCTGTAGCCAAATTTCACAGCATGCATAATAGATTTTAATCCTTTCCAGAATCTAGAGGTCTTAGGGTTGGAGGAAGGGACAAAAATATTAGGTTTATTTCCTAGGTATTTATGGGCAATAAGAAGCTTCCAGGGTTTCAGGTCTTCCCCATAGAATCTTTTAATCCAAGACCCTAGAAGACAGATGTTAATTTCTTGGAGGTTAGGTATGCCTAGGCCTCCAAAATATTTTTTCATAGAGACTATGGCCCAATTAGCAAGGTGTAGCTTCCTATTTCCCTCAAAATCATTCCACAAGCAATGAGACATCTGAGAATTGATGAGGTTCACTGCCCATTTAGGGAACTTGAAGAAGGAGAGGAGATACACTGGAATGCTAGCCAAACAAGCTTGTATGAGGATCAATCTACCTTTGTAAGAGAGAAGTTTGCCCCTCCACCCAGCAATCCTTTTAATGATTTTATCCAGAAGGGGTTGGCATCTTGATCAACAAGATCCTCAAGTATGGAGTGGTAGACGTCAAGAGATGTGGGGACCGGATTATCCTGGACAAGCTGGTAGTTGAGGACTTGGTTCTCAATGTTATCAGCGCGTATGCCCCACAAGTAGGCCACAATGAGAACACCAACAGGGAGTTTTGGGAAGGCCTGGAAGACATGGTTAGGAGTGTACCGATTGGTGAGAAGATCTTCATAGGAGGAGACCTCAATGGCCACGTGGGTACATCTAACACAGGTTTTGAAGGGGCGCACGGGGGCTTTGGCTATGGCATCAGGAATCAAGAAGGAGAAGATGTCTTAAGCTTCACTCTAGCCTACAACATGATTGTAGCTAACACCCTCTTTAGAAAGAGAGAATCACATCTGGTGACTTTTAGTAGTGGCCAACACTCTAGCCAGATTGATTTCATCCTCTCAAGAAGAGAAGATAGGCGTGTGTTCCTAGACTGTAAGGTGAAACCTGGAGAGAGTGTTGCACCCCAGCATAAGCTGGTGGTTGCTGACTTCCGCTTTCGGATTCGTGTCCAGCGGGATAAGCGTGCCAAAGTCGCTAGAACGAAGTGGTGGAAGCTCAAGGGGGAGGTAGCTCTAGCGTTTAAGGAGAGGGTCATTAAGGAGGGCCCTTGGGAGGAAGGAGGAGATACGAACAATGTGTGGACGAAGATGGCGACTTGCATTCGTAAGGTGGCCTCGGAGGATCTTGGAGTGTCCAGGGGAAGGAGAAGCGAAGATAAGGATACCTGGTGGTGGAATGATGATGTCCAGAAGGCAATTAAAGAGAAGAAAGATTGCTTCAAACGCCTATACCTGGATAGGAGTGCAGACAACATAGAGAAGTACAAGATGGCGAAGAAGGCCGCAAAGTGAGCTGTTGGTGAAGCAAGGGGTCAGGCATATGAGGACCTCTACCAATGGTTAGGCACAAAGGAAGGTGAAAGGGACATCTATAATATGGCCAAGATCCGAGAGAGGAAGACGAGGGATATTGGCCAAGTCAAATGCATCAAGGACGGAGCAGGCCAACTCTTGGTGAAGGACGAGGAGATTAAGCATAGATGGCGGGAGTACTTCGACAAGCTGTTCAATGGGGAGAATGAGAGTTCTACCATTGAACTGGACGACACCTTTGATGAGACCAGCATGTGTTTCGTGCGGCGAATCCAGGAGTCTGAGGTCAAGGAGGCTTTAAAAAGGATGAAAGGAGGCAAGGCGATGGGCCCTGATTGTATCCCCATTGAGGTGTGGAAAGGTCTCGGGGACATAGCGATAGTATGGCTAACCAAGCTTTTCAACCTCATTTTTCGGGCAAACAAGATGCCAGAAGAATGGAGACGGAGTATATTAGTACCAATCTTCAAGAACAAGGGGGATGTTCAGAGTTGTACTAATTACCGTGGAATTAAGCTGATGAGCCATACAATGAAGCTATGGGAGAGAGTCATTGAGCACCGCTTAAGAAGAATGACAAGCGTGACCAAAAATCAGTTTGGTTTCATGCCTGGGAGGTTGACCATGGAAGCCATTTTCTTGGTACGACAACTTATGGAGAGATATAGGGAGCAAAAGAAGGACTTGCATATGGTGTTCATTGACTTGGAGAAGGCCTATGATACGATACCACGGAATGTCATGTGGTGGGCCTTGGAGAAACACAAAGTCCCAGCAAAGTACATTACCCTCATCAAGGACATGTACGATAATGTTGTGACAAGTGTTCGAACAAGTGATGTCGACATTGATGACTTCCCGATTAAGATAGGACTGCATCAAGGGTCAGCTTTGAGCCCTTATCTTTTTGCATTGGTGATGGATGAGGTCACAAGGGATATACAAGGATATATCCCATGGTGTATGCTCTTTGCGGATGATGTGGTGCTAGTTGACGATAGTCCGACGGGGGTAAATAGGAAGTTAGAGTTATGGAGACAAACCTTGGAATCGAAAGGGTTTAGGCTTAGTAGAACTAAAACCGAGTACATGATGTGCGGTTTCAGTACTACTAGGTGTGAGGAGGAGGTTAGCCTTGATGGCCAGGTGGTACCTCAGAAGGACACCTTTCGGTATTTGGGGTCAATGTTGTAGGAGGATGGGGGTATTGATGAAGATGTGAACCATCGAATCAAAGCCGGATGGATGAAGTGGCGCCAAGCTTCTGGCATTCTCTGTGACAAGAGAGTGCCACAAAAGCTAAAAGGCAAGTTCTACAGGACGGCGGTTCGACCCGCAATGTTGCATGGCGCTGAGTGTTGGCCAACTAAAAGGCGACATGTTCAACAATTAGGTGTGGCGGAGATGCGTATGTTGAGATGGATGTGTGGCCACACGAGGAAGGATCGAGTCCGGAATGATGATATATGAGATAGAGTTGGGGTAGCACCAATTGAAGAGAAGCTTGTCCAACATCGTCTGAGATGGTTTGGGCATATTCAGCGCAGGCCTCCAGAAGCTCCGGTGCATAGTGGACGGCTAAATCCTGCGGAGAATGTCAAGAGAGGGCGAAGTAGACCGAATTTGACATGGGAGGAGTCCGTTAAGAGAGACCTGAAGGATTGGAGTATCACCAAAGAGCTAGCTATGGACAGGGGTGCGTGGAACCTTGCTATCCATGTGCCAGAGCCATGAGTTGGTTGCGAGATCTTATGGGTTTCACCTCTAGCCTACCCCAACTTGTTTGGGACTAAAGGCTTTGTTGTTGTTGTTGTATCTAGAAGGGGCTAGATATCCTCTCTCCTCAGTTTATCATAGTGGAGAGGGATACCTAGGTACTTAATGGGGAAGTTACCTTTATCACAGACTAGAATAGAGAGGAAGTCAGCTAACTCCTGATCATCCATGTTGATAGGGATGAGTTCACTTTTAGAGTAGTTGATTCTCATGCCCGAGACTTGTTCAAACCAGGTTAGAACAGTTTTCAGATTGCTAGCATGTGTGGAGTCATTGTCTAAGAAAAGGATGGTATCATCTGCATATTAAAGGCAGATGATGCCACCAGGGCTGACCTCAGGACAGAGCCCTGCAATCAGACTATGATCAGCAACTTTGCTCAGCATTTTAGTAAGAACGTCCACTACTAAATTAAACAAAAGCGGGGAGATGGGGTCACCTTGCCTAAGGCCTTTACCAGCAAGGAAAAAATCACTTTCACAGTTATTTAACTTGACCCCAATAGACCCCCCATGAGTAAGTTGCTGGATCCAACTCTCCTCTATGAAAGGCTTGGAAAAGATCTAAGAGATCATTTTTCACCAAGTCCCAAAAATGCTGGTAAAACAAGAAGGGAATCCCATTAGGACCAGGAGCCCCATCAGGATAAGAGCTAAAAATGGCTTCTTTCACCTCTGTCTTTGAAAAAGGGGCTTCTAGCAGCTCATTTTTAGCAGGAGAGACTTTTTCAGAAGCAGAGAAAAAATTGTTTTGTAGAGAGAACCCAGAAGGGTTTTCTTTCTTAAACAGGTCTTTGTAGAAGTCACTAGCCACTTTCAGCATCTCATCTACCTCAGTAATAGGGCCATTAGGACCATCAAGGGAGTGAATGAGGGTTTTCCTCCTCCTCTGGTTAGCTACTGCATGGAAGTAAGCAGTATTTGTATCACCCTCCTTAATGTTCCTATCTCTAGACCTTTGTTTGGCTTTGATTTCTTCTTGAAGCCAAATTTTCTTGAGCTCTCCATGGACAAAGTTTAATCTATTAGTCTTAGCCTTAGAGAGGTCAGTGGTTTCTGCCTTAATATCTAGAGAATCAAACTCAAGGAGGAGAAGCCTTTTGTATCTTCTAAGATTAGCTTCCTCATTGGAGTTCCACCCTTTGGTAGTTCTTCTAAATCTCCTGATTTTGATCTGCCAATTTTCTAGGGGGCAGCTGCTCCCCGTAGGCTCATTCCAGATTTTCCTCACTAGCTAAGTAAAATCTTCTCTAAGCAACCACCACTTTTCAAATTTAAAACTATTGCTCTTTGGAGTTTGGTTAAGACCAGAGTCCCAGAGCAAAGGAGTGTGGTCCCTACCACATCTGGGTAGAGCTCTACAACTAGAAAGGGGAAAAACTATCTAATTCTGTGTCACAGAAAATTCTGTCAATGGTGGACATAATTCTGGAGCAGCACTTCCAACATATCTAGCAGAACGGTGGGTTTTCCTTCTGACAGGGCAATTCTCAACTTTATGGGTAACCATTTTGTAGATAAAATAACTCTTGGGCTTGACACATTTATCCAAATGATGCCCTGGTTCCCCACAGTTGTAGCAGATCACCTCAGAGTATGCCATAAGGCCCGAAGCAGGGGCAGGAGCAGTTTTCTGGATTTCCTATCTCTTCTTTTGCTGATTCTTGCCTTGAGATTTCCCACTGATCTGAGAGTCAGAACCACTAGCAGATTGATCTTGGGCAATTACAGGAGCCTGCCCAGATTGTGCCCCCATTTGGGGCGGAGGTGGGCCGTACTACTGCCCACCCGGCGCTCCCCCCATTGTGATAGGGGAAATTCATCGGAGTTCCTGGTTCCTTCTCATCCTCCAGCCAGATGTTGTCTCTCAAGATGCAGAAATAACCACCAGACAGCTCAATTGAAGGAAATTGCAAGCCTAATTTCAATCTTCTGCAGGTTTGGGGGAGAGGTAAGGTAGGGGATCCACCTGCTCCGGCTCCGATGGCGTGTTGGTGGGCAGGAGTCCAGTCAAGCATTCCCATCTTGCAGCACAGCGTGGATCTCCTGAATTCACTTCTCCTTTCGCCCATCGAACAAACGCAATCGGTGGCTCACTAGGGTGGGGCATCTTGTGCTTCTCCGAGAAATCTCCTTCGAAGTAGATCCGCAGGGCTAGATTCAGCAGGTCCCAATCCACATGATCCTTGCACGTCCGAGCATACCTGCGCGAGTGACATAATGGATTCGGTCCCTCCTTGGCTTCCTCCCTCGCAGCTTCCTCCTCTGCTTCCCTCCATTCGTGCGTGCACTGGGTCCAGGAGAGAGCGTCGTCGCGGATCCGCATCGCCCGCTCCCTCCATCTCCTCCCTCGAGTCTCCCGCAGCACCGCCGGCGCGACGGAGTCGAGCGGCTGGAGCATCCGCGGGAAGGCTTTGTAGACATGTGGGAGATGCATCATGTACATCTCCCTGTCTTCCAGCCATTCCCCCGTGGATATGGCCAGCGACTCCATGGGGCGCGCAAGCGGACTTGCTGAGGGGGGCAGGCGCACCCGGAGTCAGGAGGCGAGGGGTGGCGGCAAGATCTATGGCGGCGGCGAGGGTGGAGGTAGTGGCGGGGGCGGCGGCGAGGGTGGAGGTGGTGGCGAGGGCGAAGGGGATCGCGAGAGCGGTCATCTATTTGCCAATTATGTGAACTAAACAGTCAACATATAAAATAATTTAAATATATATATAATATAGTTAGAAGGGAAACATAAGTTGGACCTGGTGTTCCTGTTCTTATATAGAAAAATAGAACAGACCTCTGCGTTTTCTTCAAAAAAATACATAAATTGGGCTGCCAAAAATAAAACCTCGGATGGGAGGTCCATAGGCCGGTCGATACATGACGGCCCTAAGAAAATACAAACAGGCCTATGGACCTCCCATCCGAGGACGTGGGCTGCGCATGTTAAAAATGAAAGCCTAGACGGGGCAGCCCAAAACCACATCCAACACTTGCCAAAACTTCGTCCCTCGTTTTCTCTGTGTTTCGCACACTCGACATTGTGTGGGCATTTTGACTGTGCATCATATGAAGATGTGCTATGCATGAATGTTGATTAGCATGATGTTAACTGGCTGGTAGTTCCATTTTCGACCATGAATAAAACTTCCAACATGATGTTAACCCTGTTTGAAAAGGCCGTGTTAATATAAATGCTCTGCCTCTGAAAGTTGCAGTTTCTTATCTGAAACTGAACTTGCAGTTTCTTCTCTGAGAATCACATTGTCTGCACTTTTATACTCCTATGAAACTACATTTTTAAGTGCTAAAAATAGATATCTAGAATTCATAAAATACTTCATATGCTCAATACTGCAAATCTGAAATTCAAAAGACATTCATATCTGAAAGTACTCTCAAAATACACAACACAAAACACAACTCACAACATGCAAATACTGACAACCCTAAGCTCCTCCTGACAATTCACAACCTGCCCGACTATTGGGTTGGGGGGCAGCCCCCTCCTATTCCTCGGCGGCAGACAGCCGCCTCGTGAGACGATGTGAATGGCGACAGAGACGATGGCGGGGAAGCGTCGTCGGGCCAACTGCTTTTCTCCTCTTGCAGTTGGGTTCGGTCGATGAAGACTCCACCGGCTTGCTCTGGCAGGACACCCTCACAAACGGCACCCTGTAGATGCTCGATCCTTCAATCTCTGGTGGATGCTCCATCTGGGATTGATACTCCCACCACCGCTCCCTCACGATCGGATTCGGTGAATATGTTGGCTCCATGGCCCAGAGGAGCAGCTCTATGTACTCCGGCGTGACTCCCTCAGGGAGTATCGCCGCCTTTTTGCTCTGTTGCAGATATTTGGCCATGGATGTCGCCGTCGCCGCTAGTTGGTCCTTGTTGTCACACCAAGACTGTATCTCCAACATCCAAGCTAGCTTCACAGGGTCGCCGTCTGCAATCCTCACGTATCGGTTGTACTCCTCCATCGATCTACTTCTCCACAGCACCTTCACTCGCCGGCGGTGGTTTTTGAATGGAAGAGGAGAGGAGCAGCGCTGGTTTTGGATTAGAACGGGAGAGGAGTGACGCTGGTTTTGGACTGGAATAGGAGAGGAGGGGCGGTGGTTTTGAAATGGAAGAGGAGAGGAGCGGCGCTGCATTTAGATTGGAACAGGAGAGGAGCGGCGCTGCATTTAGATTGGAACAGGAGAGGGGCCGCGGTGGTTTAAGAGGAGAAGAGCGGAAGAGCGGCGCTGGTCTTGGAAGTATTTTGTTGTTGTTTCGCGTATTTTGGGTCAAAGTTTGACCACGTACTGTATTTGACAAGCAAAATGTGAATGCATGTCACCAAATTGATTTTGATTTTGATCCAGTCAGAGCACGCCGGCCCTCTCGTCCAATCCTAAATCGCTGCCGCACGCTCCTCTCCCTCTTCTCCATTGCAAAACCACCTCCTCTGCTCTCCATCATCTCCATTCCAAAACCACCATCTCGCCTCTCCCTCTTCTCTATTTCTAGACTCTTTGCTCCATGGTGTGGGCGCAATCCATGGATACAAAATTAGTATATACTGTATAGTATTTAAAAGTCGAGGGCGGGGCTTTTCCTGCGCGGTAGGCGGTGGGGCAGTTCCACCTAGTCGGTTCGACAGAGAAGCGAGAAGACGAGGGAGTAGGCTGCTGCAAACGTAGGGTTGTGTGATTTGACACCGAGTTACTGCTGGACAGGTGGGGCCCCGTTATTTGACTTGCCATTGTCATTTTAACTGCGGCGCTACTACCGGCGTGAGTCTCCCAGATTCCTGACCACCTCCATATAGGTGCCTCTCCCAATGCTCCACCATGTAGTAGAGGCTGGCTCTTGCATGAGAGCCCACTTCTCCACTTTTTCCTTGCCTCTCTTTCCTCCACATATGCAAAAATGCCATGTAAAGCGCACTATTGTACTTACTTTTACTTGCTCCTACAGGTGCTTAAGCTTGCCACATAAGCATAAAGTCTGATGTGGCAAGTTAATCAAGAAGAGAGAGACTAGTTTGGTGACCCAAGGAAGAAACGGTGCTAAGTGCGTGTACCTAGGTGAAAAGACAATTTTGAGTCTATAGCTAATTAAA
The DNA here is from genome assembly GCF_003073215.2 of Triticum urartu. Taxonomy (NCBI): domain Eukaryota; kingdom Viridiplantae; phylum Streptophyta; class Magnoliopsida; order Poales; family Poaceae; genus Triticum; species Triticum urartu. The sequence goes on along the minus strand of NC_053022.1, from coordinate 248,585,846 downwards.
TGAAGCAAACTTAGCAACACCATTTCATTGGAAGAGGTCACTCCTTGGCAAATGCAATAAATACACGCGCTTAGCACCGTTTCTTCCTTGAGTACGAAGAAAGAGATAGAGAGGAGTAAAAAATACACTTATAGCCAACCTTGTTGTGGTATGAGTGACTAAGTGATGACTATGTATGACATGCCAACATCAGATAGCCTAACGCACCGTGTTAAATCTCCAAGGGCGCGACCGCGCGAGCGACGCGATGGTCGTGGTAGGCGCGACCATGATACAGGCTGCTGGCAGCCCTTGGATCTGAGATCAAACGGTCGCATGCTAAGTTGCTGAAAATTTGCAGAATAACCCTCCAGGATAGGATATTCACCCATAGGTCTAGAATCACGCCATGCAACCGTTCGATCTCAGATCCAAGGGCTCTCAGAAGCCCGGATCATGGGAGAATGGAAATCCACTACCCTGCCGTTTGCACGCTGGCAGTTCGCTCCTACTCGTCCCTGCACGTCCTTCAATACTACGACGATTCGCTCCTAGTCGTCCTGTCCATTCACATTAGGCAGTTCCACTAATACTAACTCTCCTCCCAAATCCATGGCGTCCCAAATCTCCACGATCGGCGGTGAGTACAAGGTTAGAACCATCACCGGCGATGAGTTCGACGTCATCTACACCCGTTCTTTCGCAAAGGTGAAAGGATGCCTTTCTCGCTTCAGACGCATGTTCGAAGACTCAGATGATGAGTGGGTCGCTGGGCTAGATGTTGAGTACACCATAGTCCTGGGACGAGAGAAGGATCTAAACGACGAAGAGAGGAAGAAGCCCGCCGTGGTATAGGTTTGCGTGCATGACTTATGCTTGGTCTACCACATATGCCATGCCGACGTTGAGTGCCAGGATTTTAAGGACTTCCTCGAGAGCAACCTAGTCAAATTCGTTACTGTAGACTTTGGTAACAACAAAGAAGTCCTGCATCAGATAGGCCTCGTTGTAGGCAACACCTTCGACCTCCAGAAGAATCGGCTGGTGGCCTCTCGTCAGCCTTCAATGCTGACCCTGGCAGGAGCCATGGTTCATCCTTCGTACGGTAAACTGGAGAAACCTCATTACACGTTTCATCGTCATGCATGGCAGCGGAATTTACTAGATATAGACCACATCCACTACGCTGCAATGGATGGCTACCTTTGCTTCAATATCTACAAGGGTTGGGTGAAGAGCAACAGCCAAGTGTCCGGTTCAAGAAAAGAAGTATCGGCCAAGAGGAACAGGGACAAGGACGAAGTCGAGGACGTGGACGAGGACTCTGAGTAAGGTGGTAGTGTCGTTGCTCATGGTGGTTCTAATGCAGTGTCTACTGGAATAGTTGCAAAGTTTAATTCCAGGTGTGCTTAATTTAATTTGAGGGGCGTGTTGTGCTAAGCCCCCAGCAGAACTATGTTATGTTTCTTCTCGTTACTTTAACTCTTCAGTACGTACATACTAGTATTTCTTACATTTCATCTTTTAGTTGGTATAGTACTACCACTCGTTTCTTCACATTATATACGTACAATATATATATGACCAACATCATATAGCCAGCAGTTTAGTTGTCAAAGAATTTCAGGGTGCTTAGTTTTGTCAAAGAATTCCAGGATGCTTAGAGGGTGCTTGGATCCAAGGGACTTATTTTAGTCTGACTAAAAATAGTCTCTTTAAGAGGCTAAAGTTCCAAGCACCCCTGACTAAAGAGGGGCTAAAACTAGTCTTGAGACTAAAAAAATTTAGTCAGGGGTACTCCTACTAAAATGTGGATTAGTCCTCTCTCTACTCATTTAACTCCTCTCCTTTAACACAGGCGAGTTCTGGATTGGAGGGTTTGGAGGATAATAAATGCTCATTAACTTGATTTTAGCCTTTTTTGTATTTGGATCCAAGCATGGGTGAGGCTAGCATGTTTTAGTCCCACTACTTTTAGTCATGGGACTAAAACGTATCCAAGCACCCTCTTAGTTTTATTTGAGGGGTGGGTTGTGCTGGACACCGTTATTGTGACTAGCATTTTTAATAGTACTATATGTACCACCTTTTTTAATTTCAAGTTTTGCTCCATGGCGCAATCCATCGATACTACTACTATACAAAAGTATACATTTTTTTAAAAGGCTAGAGGGCGGGGTGGTCTAGCTTGGTCGGTTTCACGAGAGGCGAGGGCCTTTGTGATTTGACGGCTCATTACTGCTCGAAGGCGGGGCCTTGTGATTTGACTGCTCGTATAAATGCACCGACGACCTGATCGAGGAGGAGCAAAGAACCGTGCGGTATACTCAAGTTTTCCACTGGAGTAGTACTGCAACGGAGGAGCACGAAACACGGCAGCCCAGTGCCATATGGCGATAAAAATGATCTAATTTGCTAGTCATATCATTGTTAGCATTGTTCTATTCATTCCCTCAAAAAAAACATTGTTCTATTCATGCCTCGCAGAGAACGTGACACGTGCGGCGAAACACCCGAAGCAAAAGATGAAACACAGGAGCAAAAGAAGAAGGAAGATTATCACCCCAAATGATCTAATTCGCCACAGAGTCGTAACTGCTTCTTCATCGCCTCCACGACCTCCATCTCCTTGCGCATCTCCTCTGCAATCTTCATCATTGTGTCCATGACGAGACATTTCTCGACGCGAGCCTTCATCATCTGTTCCACAACCATATTACGTACCTTGACAGCAGCCGGGTGCTCGATGCGGAGCTTCACCAACTCTTCCTTCTGTTCCATGGCGAGGGCCTGCAGCATCTTCATCGAGGAACTACTATTCTCATGCATCTTCTTCCAGCCGGCGTTCTTCTCCTTCAACAGGTCGATCTCGTGGCAGAGCTTCGCATTGTCCTCCCGAAGTCGCAGGATTTCGCTGGTCGCCTTCTTCTCCGAGGCAATGCCCTTCTTCAGCAGCATCACCAAGCCGGCGGTCAACTCCCCCTGCTGATTGAGCTCAGCGGGCATGTCATCGAGGCTCTCCTTCAGCAACTCCATCAAGCCTTGGATGAACTCCTTCTGCTTATTGAGCTGATCAGGCATGTCGTCGAGGGATAACGACTCCAGCTCTGCCGGCTCGGCATGTTCGCCTCCGTGGCTAGGGCGCTCCTGGGAGCCATCGCCTGCCTGTGAGAGATCTTTCGAGGTCTCTGCGTGGTGGCGAGCCCTCTCTTTTTTCCGCAGCCTTGGTTGTCGCTCCTTTGTTACAAGTAGTTCTCGACCTAGAGCTCTGCTCACCAGCCATGGCAACGACGGACGAAGAAGAAGCACTTATGAGGAGGAAAGGTAGAGTGATTTTCGGTTAGGTAGTTCCCCTTTTTATAACCTAAGTACTAGCACTAGTACTAATACCTGCATAGTGGGAACACGTTCAGGTTTGGTACGTACTACTAGTAGGTGTGAGCAGGCTTTCGAATGTGATGGGAACAAGGTAAAGATTAATTGATGGTTTTGGTTTCGAGGCCCGAAACGGCTCCCGATGAGTTTAGCGGAACATAAATTTCAAGTACTACTACACTGCTCAAATGCGTAAATATTATGTTACTATCAAAAATTGGCACAAAATACGAAGGAGACTGTCGGTGTCAAAACCGGCGGATCTCGGGTAGGGGGTCCCGAACTGTGCGTCTAGGCCGGATGGTAACAGGATGCAGGGGACACAATGTTTTACCCAGGTTCGGGCCCTCTTGATGGAGGTAAAACCCTACGTCCTGCTTGATTAATATTGATGATATGGGTAGTACAAGAGTAGATCTACCACGAGATCAAAGAGGCTAAACCCTAGAAGCTAGCCTATGGTCCTATGGACTAAAACCCTCCGGTTTATATAGACACCGGAGAGGGTTAGGGTTACACAGAGTCGGTTACAATGGGAGGAGATCTTCATATCCGTATTGCCAAGCTTGCCTTCCACGCCAAGGAAAGTCCCATCCGGACACGGAACGAAGTCTTCAATCTTGTATCTTCATAGTCCAATAGTTCGGCCAAAGGTTATAGTCCGGCTATCCGGACACCCCCTAATCCAGGACTCCCTCAGTAGCCCCCGAACTAGGCTTCAATGACGACGAGTCCGGCCCGCAGATTGTCTTCGGCATTGCAAGGCGGGTTCCTCTCCAAATTCCGTGTACCTGTTTAAATAGTGTCCAACTTCTTGTGAATGTTGCGCTCCTTGGCTTCCACGCCCAATAATGGCCACTTTCCACGTGTCGAGCGAATGTGAAGAGCCAGGATGTTTTTACTTTCACCCCCTAGCTGTGCGAATGAGCTGCATATTAAAGAGACGAGGATTCACATCCAAATCACACCATCCTCCCTTGGCGAGCCTTCATCGGAGCGCATCCGACAGAGATCCAATCCAACATGGCCGGTCGACGCAGCTCCCACTCTCGCTCCCCTAGCCCCAAGCCCGGAGATTGGGAGAGATGTTCCGTCCCGCACGACAAATTAGTGATGCTTCAGGCCAAGGGATTTCTTCCCCCAGCATACATGGTTCCGGTTCGAGCCGGGCTCGCCACCTATAATGGCGGAGAGCCTTCCCAATCCCTCCAAGGGAGAGCGGGTATGCATTGTCCCTCATTTGGTAAGAGGGCTCGGATTTCCAATTCATCCGTTTCTCCGGGGGCTCCTGGAGTTCTACGGCCTCCAGTTGCAAAACCTTACGCATGCCTCCATATTGCATATCACAGGCTTCGTAGCCCTTTGCGAGCTGTTTTTGGGCTGTGAGGCTCATTTCGCGCTATGGAAAAAGTTGTTCTGCCTCGTGCCCCGTTCTCAGGAGGGGTCAATACATCAAGTGGGCAGAGCTGAAGTGTGGCATATTGCCAGGACCGGATATCTATCCGGAACCCCAAAGAAGATGTCCGAAGACTGGCCTTCAGAATGGTTTTATATAGAAGACGTCCCCCTCCTGGACCCTATTCGAATCGTCCTCCCTGAGTTCGACAACGCACCTTTGAAGAAGCGCCGGAGCTGGCGTCCACGGAGCCCCCGGGAGGAAGATGACAGGGTCGTTCTTTACCTGATCAGTCGCATAAGTTTGTTAACTCGATCCGGATTGACCATGATTGAGGTCATGGCCACATGTATCATGCAGGGGGTGCAGCAGCTTCGGTATAGAGGCCACCCCATGTGGGATTTCAACGGGGAGGATGACGCCACCCGCTACGGCCGTAAAGGGCCGAAATCGGTTGCCGATCTAATAAAGATCTTATCCACTTTGTACAAGGGAGAAGAGGAGGAATACCTCCATGTCAATCCGCAGGGTGGATTTTCTATGTACAATCCTCCGAGCTGGGTAAGCGGACACTTTTTCTTGCCCATCCGTTTCATATTCCCATAGTTAAGTATCCAGTCTAGCGATTTCAACGCAGGAGATGCGCTAGGCTGTAAGGGAGATAAATAGCCCTCCTCCACAACCCGAGGACCCGCAACGGTCCCTTGACCCGGCCTCCCAAGAGGATCCGGACATATCCGTGAAGCTGATCGATGGGGTATTCTACCAATTGAGCAGTGACAACGCCCTGGTGGCCATTACGGCCAATTACCCTGGGCTACTTCCAGCCTCACGGGTAACTGAGACCGAAGTCCCAGTATTTTGAAAGATCCGTCCTTGCGTGTTTTTAATTACCGTATATAACAACCGTGTTTTGCAGGGGAGGTCCTTGAGGCGGAAGGCCGAGCCTGCGGCGACTAGCCAACAAGGGGCCACGAGGCCAGGCAGGCTGAAAAGACACGCAGTCCAGATTGAGACACCAGCGCAACGGTACCGCGCACCATTTTTATTCCGAGACATTATTCTCAGAGGCATACTAATGCCCATGCCTTCTTTTTAGGAAGAAGAGCACTCGCCGGACTATATCTGGAGAGGCTACTAATCGCGCCTCCACCAGCCAGGCTCCAAGGCGGGATTCGGAGGCGGGAACGAATACGAGGCGTGCGTCGGGCGCTCCTCCGATAGAGGATGCGGATAAACTGTCCGCCACCAATTCCGAGGTGAAAAGTGCCATGAACCACAGGCGTCGCCGGACTGTTCTTCGTGACACTTGTTTCTCCCAAGAGGCATTGGATGCCTTCAACTCGGGAGATGCGTACCTCCGTGCCGCTCAAAATGGTCTAGCCAGAGCCACGGAGCAGTATGTAAAAGACATACGGGTGAGAAAATTTGGTGATTATATATATATATCAGTAGCCCCTGAGACTTGAAACAGTTAGAATAACTGGTTTAAGGATCATTTGTTATGCAGGTTCTTACAGAAAAGAATACCCAACTGTCCCAGGAGCTGGAAGGGTGCAAAGCCCAACTTCAGGCCGCACTAGCCGCAGCAGGGGAGCCCAAAGAGACCCCCTCTGGTAATATATCCTTCAAATGATAAGTATCATATAAAGTGCGGCGTATATGCAGATCTGACGGTAAAATTGCAGATGACGCTGGAGTAAATCCGGATAAGCAACAGCTCCTACGCCAGCTAAAGGCCGGTGAGAGCGTGCTTACGAGGGTGAGGCAGGAGAAGAATGATCTCCTAGATGCCAACACCAAGCTGGGCGTGGAACTAAAGGATGTTCGTGTCCAACTGTCGGACTCCGTTAAGGAAAATCGGCGGCTTTGACGCGGCATATTTATTAAGTACTTGAACAAACTTTGAAAAAGAGTTCGGCGAGGAAGTTAGCTGGCAGAGTTATGTCTGTAGGTATGCTAACAGGTCGTCCTGCAGAGGAAATGCCCGGTTCTACGGGTGACCTTCTTCCCGAGCTCTCACAACTGCACGAACGAGTTTGGCAGGTGATGCAAGGCATCGCCCAGGCCTTGTGGCCATTCGTCTCCATGCCCGAAGGCCTTGGAGAGCTTGCAGAGAAGCTGAAGGGAGCGTGGCGGCGCTTCCGATTATGGAAGATATCGGCCTGCTGTTAGGGCGCCAGGGAAGCCTGGGCCATGGTGAAGACGCGGTACACGAAGGCCGACCCAAACCACATGGCCGAGGTCGGACCTGTGGGGCCCGATGGGAAGGAGATCCCTATGAGCTTAGTGTACGGCCAACTAGAATTGGCCGCAAAGTATTCCCAACAGGACTGTAGACTAGACAGCCTATTGGATGGTATTGAAGAGGAATTCAACCAGTCAAATTAACTTTGTAATTTAAAGTGACATGTATAATGCCTTCTAGCCGGATTGTAGATCGTTTGTCGTGGCGGACCTTTTCGCTTTGACCTCGGGACCCGACGGTCCGGTGTGTATCCGAATACCCTCTCGGTTATGTAAGAACCGGGGCATGCATGGAGACCAGGCGTAGGGGTCATTAGTGCTTGAACAGACAAGTGCCCAACTAGTTATGTTATATTACATGGTTAGTAAGAAACATCTTCCAGGGAGAATAGTTCCGTTAGGGGTTCCTTTCCCCGGGAGGCATGCCCTAAAGTGCATGTCCGGACTGCGAGAAGAGACGCAGAAAAAACATCTGGGGGCGGATAAGTAAATAAGTGAAAAATCATCTTTAGTTCACCAACCGAATATTCCCTTAAGAATGCTAGCTTTTGGCTTCACCCAGTCTGAGGTACACATCCGGCTGACCCGGCGGTAACAATCACAGAGGTGCTCCCCTTATGCCCTAGCCGAATTAACGGGAACTTAGGGCATAAATACAAGAGCCAGGCAACCCAGCTTGGCCAAAACTTAAGTCATATCAATGCATATAATGGTGAATAAAGGGTACATGCGGAAGGATGACACATGTGTTGGGCATAAAGCCTGTATGAATAAGCTTCTGTTAAAGAAGCCCCCAGGTATAATGAGCGCGGATAGCGCGTCAGTTGCGTCCAAACAAGGCACGAATGGACCCCTAAAGGCTGTGAGAGAAAAGGAAGGGAGAAGGAGAAAAATACAAGACAAATAGTGTATAACAAATGGACAGAGGAAGGAGATGAACACAGAGTCCGGCGTTAGGCGTAGAATCTTCGGAGTCGGGATGCGTTCCATGGGTTTGGCTCGAGTCGATTATCCGATGCATCCCGCACACGGTACGCTCCACCAGTCAGGACTTGGTCAATGATCAAGGGACCTTCCCATTTGGGCTTGAGTTTGTCCCTTTTCTTATCCGGCAGGCGTAGAACTAACTCGCCAACATTGTAGGTTTTGGCCCGTACTTCTCTGCTTTGGTATCTTCGAGCCTACTGTTGATAGAATGCGGAACGGGCTTTTGCCACGTCACGCTCCTCCTCCAAGGCGTCCAAACTGTCCTGCCGATCGAGCTCGGCTTCTCTTTCTTCGCACATACGCACTCGAGGTGAGTCATGAATTATGTCGCAGGGCAGAACCGCCTCTGCACCGTATACCATAAAGAATGGTGTGTATCCGGTAGTGCAATTCGGCGTGGTCTGCAGCCCCCAGAGTACGGAGTCGAGCTCCTCTACCCAATGCGTGTTAGATTCCTTAAGGGACCACACTAATCTGGGTTTGATGCCGCTCATGATAAGACGATTTGCTCGCTCGACCTGACCGTTAGTTTGTGGGTGATAGACTGAAGCATAATCGAGCTTGATGCCCATGTTTTTGCACCAGAGTTTTACCTCATCGGCCGTAAAGTTCATGCCGTTATCAGTGATGATGCTATGGGGGACGCCATAACGGTGTACGACCCCGGATATGAAGTCTATCACCGGTCCGGATTGGGCCGTCTTAACAGGCTTGGCTTCTATCCATTTGGTGAACTTATCCACCATGACCAGTAAGTATTTTTGCTTGTGGGTTCCTCCTTTAAGGGGTCCAACCATGTCAAGCCCCCGGACCGTGAAGGGCCAGGTGATGGGGATAGTATGGAGGGCGGTGGGTGGCATATGGCTTTGGTTTGCAAAAAGCTGGCAACCAACACAACGTTGGACTAAGTCCTGAGCGTCTGCCCGGGCCATCGGCCAATAAAAGCCTGTACGGAAGGCCTTGCTTACAAGAGCCCGAGCTGCAGCGTGGTGACCGCCGAGTCCGGCATGAATTTCCGCCAGAAGATTCCGCCCTTCCTCTTCGGAGATGCACCTTTGAAGGACTCCGGTGGTGCTTTTCTTATAAAGCTCTCCCTCATGGACTTTATAGGCTTTAGATCGCCGCACTATGCAGCGTGCCTCGTTTTGGTCCTCAGGAAGTTCCTGCCTAGTTAGGTAGGCTAGGAATGGTTCTGTCCACGGGGCGATGACTGCCATTATTACGTGGGCTGAAGATGTTATTTCATTGGCAGAGCCACCAATTGTGTCAGAATGTTCGGTGTCGGGCAGTGCGGTTGGGTCCGGGCTGTTATTTATGGGTTCCCCTTCCCATACTATGGATGGTTTGAACAGCCTCTCCAAGAAGATGTTGGGGGGGGACGGCGTCGCGTTTTGTGCCGATGCGTGCTAGGACATCTGCTGCCTGATTGTTTTCCCGGGCTATATGGTGAAATTCGAGCCCCTCGAACCGAGCTGACATTTTCAGGACGGCGTTGCGATAAGCTGCCATTTTCGAATCCTTGGCATCAAAGTCTCCATTTATTTGGGATATCGCGAGTTTCGAATCCCCGCGCTCCTCTAGGCGTTGAATGCCCATGGATACTGCCATCCAGAGACCATGTAGAAGGGCCTCATATTCGGCTGCGTTGTTGGAGTCCGTATACATTACCTGGAGTACGTATTGAACTGTATCTCCTGTTGGGGGCGTCAAAACGACGCCAGCCCCCAGTCTAGCCAACATTTTGGAGCCGTCGAAGTGCATGATCCAGTTGGAATATGTGCCGTACTCTTTAGGGAGTTCGGCTTCCGTCCATTCGGCGATGAAGTCGGCCAAAACTTGCGACTTAATAGCTCGCTGTGGCTTGTAAGTTATGTCGAACGGGAGGAGCTCAATGGCCCATTTGGCAATCCGGCCCGTCGCGTCACGGTTGTTTATAATATCGTTAAGTGGTACTTCCGAGGCTACCGTTATCGAACACTCTTGAAAGTATTGTCGCAGCTTCCGGGATGCCATAAATACCGCGTACGCTATCTTTTGATAATGCGGGTACCGTGACTTGCATGGGGTAAGGACAGTGGACACATAGTAAACCGGCTTTTGAAGGGGGAATTTGTGTCCGTCCGTCTCTCGTTCAACGACGAGCACTGCACTTACAACTTGATGAGTTGCCGCAATGTATAATAGCATTGGTTCGCCAATGTTTGGCGCGGCCAGGACTGGGTTTGTTGCCAATATGGCTTTTATTTCGTCGAGCCGGCCGTGGCGGCATCCGTCCACTCGAAGTGTTCGGTGCGCCGGGGGAGGCGATAAAGGGGTAATGCCTTTTCTCCCAAGTGGGAGATAAAGCGGCTTAGAGCCGCCACGCATCCGGTCAATTTTTGTATTTGTTTGAGGTCCTTTGGGATGTCCAATTGTGACAGGGCTCAGATCTTGGCTGGATTTGCCTCAATTCCTCTACCGGATACAATGAAGCCCAAGAGCTTTCCGGCTGGTACGCTGAAAACGCATTTTTCCGGGTTGAGCTTGATGTCATATGTTCGGAGGTTATCGAATGTGCGCCTCAAATTGTCTACTAGAGATTCGACATGCTTGGTTTTGACGAACACGTCATCTACGTATGCCTCCACTGTTTTGCCGATCTGGTTTGCCAGACATGTCTGAATCATGCACTGATATGTTGCGCGGGCGTTTTTGAGCCCGAAGGGCATTGTGTTGAAGCAGAACAGGCCGTATGGTGTGATGAACGCCGTTGCGGCTTGGTCTGGCTCTACCATCTTAATTTGATGGTAGCCGGAGTATGTGTCGAGGAAACACAATGAATCGTGTCCTGTGGTAGCGTCGATAATTTGGTCGATGCGGGGGAGGGGGAAGGGATCCTTTGGGCAAGCCTTGTTGAGGTCCTTAAAATCGACGCACAGGCGCCAGGATTTGTCCTTCTTTGGTACCATCACCAGGTTTGCTAGCCAGTCTGGATGTTTTATGTCTCTGATGAATCCAGCCTCCAATAGCTTGGCTAGTTCCTCTCCCATGGCTTGTCTCTTAGGTTCGGAGAAACGCCGAAGAGCCTGCTTGACTGGCTTGAATCCTTTTAGGATATTTAGGCTGTGCTCGGCCAGCTTGCGTGGGATTCCTGGCATGTCTGAAGGGTGCCAGGCAAAAATGTCCCAGTTCTCGCGTAGGAACTCTCATAGTGTGGCATCTACATCAGGGTTTAATTGTGCCCCGATGGAAGCTGTTTTTGCAGGGTCCGTTGGATGGACTTGGAATTTGACTATTTCGTCCGCCGGTTTAAAGGAGGTGGACTTGGATCTTTTATCGAGTATCACGTCGTCCCTGTTCACCATGGAGCGCAGCGTAGTCAGTTCCTCGGCCGCTAGGGCTTCGGATAGTGCCTCGAGGGCCAGTGCGGCTATCTTATTTTCGGCGCGGAGTGCTATGTCCGGATCACTAGCAAGAGTGATAATTCCGTTGGGCCCGGGCATTTTGAGCTTCATGTACCCGTAATGGGGTATGGCTTGGAAGATTGTAAACGCCTCCCGCCCTAATAGAGTGTGGTATCCGCTACTGGACGGGGCCACTTGGAACGTGACCTCTTTGGACCTGTAATTATCCGGCGTGCCGAACACCACATCTAGTGTGATTTTTCCTGTATAGCGCGCTTCCCGACTGGGGATTATTCCTCTAAAGGTTGTGCTGCTTCACTCAATGTGGTTCCAGTCTATTTCCATTTTTCGAAGGGTTTCCTCATAAATGAGGTTCAATCCGCTGCCACCATCCATGAGTACCTTGGTGAGTCGAAAGCCGTCCACTATTGGACTGAGGACCAATGCGGCTGGTGCTCGGGCTGTTCGGAATTTAGGTTCGTCACTGGCATTAAAAGTAATAGCCGTGTCACTCCATGGGTTTATTGTTGCCACGTGGTAGACTTCGGCAAGGCTGCGGAGTGTTCGTTTTCGCATATTATTTGATGCGGAAGTCTCGAAGACTGTTAATACCGTACTGGTATCCTTGGGCTGGTGCTCTGTGGCTTCTGGGGTTAGAAGATCTTCGCCACTTTTGGCCACCTGCCGGAGTATCCAACATGCTCTAAGGCTATGAGTTGGTGTGGCGCCCTCTGCACTATGAATTTTACAGGGTCCATTGAGCCATCCCACCAGTACGGTTCCATGCCCTGTAGAGGGTTTTTGCTTTTTGGTGTTTAACCCGGGTGTCTGGCGATAATGCACCCTTTTATTTCGGACTGGGTTTGTATTCAGGGCCGGATTGTCCCAAAATTTTATTTCGGTTTTCCAGGCGCTTTCCAGCGCACAATACTTTTGTACTATGGACGCCAAGTCGGCAAAGCGTGTAATTTCACGGCGACTTATGGCATTGAGGATTCCCTTGTCCGTGCAATTATTACAGAAGAATGAAATTGCGTCTTCCTCGCGGCAGTCCTTTATCCTATTCATGACCAGGAGGAATCTGGCCCAGTAATGGTGTATTGTTTCTTCAGGCTCTTGCCTAATTTGGGATTGATCTCTTTTTTTTGGGGGGGGGGGGGGGGAATTTAATCCGAAACCTCACCCAATCTAAGACTCAGGGGCCAAGGAGTTTCCGAACTCGGAAGTTTGGATTCTTGGATGTTCTCCACTGAATCTAGCCCGCTGCCTGACTCTAGGTTCAGGTCTTGAGTGACGTCCTCCCCTCCGCGGGTATCCGGCTTGGAGGGATCGGGAATCCAGACATAGCTAGTCCTTAAGATAGATGAAGGGTCGCCGCATTGTTCCTCCACCACTGCAACGTGATGGGTGACCTGGGAAGAGTTGATCTCTCTCATATCGGGTTTAGGCCCAATCTGATCGTAGTCTATGGCGACTCCCAGGGCGGCGATGCGATCCAAGAGCTCGTTTAGGGAAGAGAGCTCCATTGGATCTAACTGCTCGGCGAGTTCCGAGTTGATGTGAAGATTGTTTTTGATGACCCAAGAAGTCATCGTCGACGCAGCGACCGAACAGGCGGTCATAAGAAAACCACCTAGTCGGAGAGTTTGGCCAACAGCCAAAGCTCCCTTAGCAACAGTGCCGTCTTTAAAGACGGGATGAGGCATCCTTCCTGATGGCGACGGCACAACGGAACTCTCAATGAAAGCACCGATGTTGGTGTCAAAACCGGCGGATCTCGGGTAGGGGTCCCGAACTGTGCGTCTAGGCCGGATGGTAACAGGATGCAGGGGACACAATGTTTTACCCAGGTTCGGGCCCTCTTGATGGAGGTAAAACCCTACGTCCTGCTTGATTAATATTGATGATATGGGTAGTACAAGAGTAGATCTACCACGAGATCAAAGAGGCTAAACCCTAGAAGCTAGCCTAGGGTATGATTGTTGTTCGTCCTATGGACCAAAACCCTCCGGTTTATATAGACACCGGAGAGGGTTAGGGTTACACAGAGTCGGTTACAATGGGAGGAGATCTTCATATCCGTATTGCCAAGCTTGCCTTCCATGCCAAGGAAAGTCCCATCCGGACACGGAACGAAGTCTTCAATCTTGTATCTTCATAGTCCAACAGTCCGGCCAAAGGTTATAGTCTGGCTATCCGGACGCCCCCTAATCCAGGACTCCTTTAGAGACCAATGGAAGTACTACTAGCAACCCACAATTTAACTACTCGCATGCACGCAGTGGAGTAATAATGTCTTTCTTCCGCCCTCACGTCCACTCAATTTGCATGCGCTGTATTAATTGACCATCAATGAAGTGAACGACTTTACACGCGTCAAATTATCACATGGGGTGGATCTTGGTACAAAATTGCGCCCGCCCGTGTACCCGCATGTGCGTGCGAGGAATGAGTGCGTGCATGGCGTGCGTGCACATCTTTGCTTCATGCATGTACCGCCAGTATGGCTCAGGGAGGACGAGTACATTCTTCTGGAACCAACAGCACGTCACTGTGATCAATCCACGCAAGGAGGTCGCGACAACGCCTACACATGTGCCACGTGGCTTCATCAACTGTAAGAGAGACACTGTGTAGCGTGCCATTGGTATTCTAATTTACATGTTTTGCACATACTCGAAGTACTAGTAAGGTACACGTGCATTGCACGCATCAGATTTTGCAACCAAATTATGAATAAATACCACACTATAGCATGTAAGCTCTGAGTCATATATGCCTGATGTAGCCCTTCGTTTAATTCTTATAGTTCATCTCATTCAAAATCAATTAGTTTTTATAAAAAAAAGCTAAGAACGCGGGAATAGGAAAAACATGGGATTATAGTGGAATGTCGTCTTGAATCCTACAGGATTGTATTAGTGCTTGATTGTGCATAGAAAAAATGCAGAATTCTTTCAAAGAGGTTTGAGTGGATGGGATGTTTCCTATGAAATCTAGTGCAAATGAATCATATGCAAAAATTCCTATGGTTTACAATCCTACGAATCAAACAACCAAGATAGGAAAAATTCCTAATGATTAGAATCCTCCAAAATTCCTTTGAGAATCCTTTGAATCAAAGAAGCCCTTAATCTATTTTATGATTCATGGAATTGTGCGTTGTAAAGCATAAAGTAAAAACAAATAATGGCAATTCAACTAGAAAAAAGTTTGGGCAGTTATGATACGGAAGATTCTAGAACAAAAGAGAACCATTGTTGTTTTGAGGTTTGTGCATTATGCTTAAGTTCAACCATGGAGTCTGCTAGATTGTACATGTGGCAAAATCCGGTGGGGGCTAGAAGATGGTGCGAGGGGCCGAGTGGAGGGAGACTATGAAGGAATGCACAAGTGCAAGATCGATATTTAGAGAGAGAGGGCGAACATGTGCGCTAATGCGCGCAGTGGCGGAGCCATGAAAAATAAATGAGCTAGGGGGCCAAGCATTGCTAATCCTTTACGAGGAGGGTCAATTCATGAACTTAAACCATTTTTAGCAGCAATTGTCTAATGATCACATTCATATTAGCCTTGATATATAGTGATGTTAGGGGGGAGGGGGCAGGGCCCTTACTGCCCCTGTCTTCGCCATTGTGCACGCGTCTGAGAGATGAAGCGGAAGGCATGGATGATGAGAGGGGGACGTTTGATACATAATTAATGTGGGTGTATTAGCTATATATGTTAATCCTATATAGAGAGGTATAGATTGATCAATGTGGACGTGGGAAAGAGGGTGAGACCTCACTGGATATATCGATTGATCGGTTTGTGTGGAAAACTATGAAAGACCTAGCTATATACACACATACATAGAGGAACATCGATCGTTGCGCATGCACGCGTGAGAGATAAAGAATGCCCGATATGATGGGGAGGGGAAGTGTGTTGGTGTGTGCCTTCATGGGAGACCGACCTGAAGAAAAAGATTGCATGCGTGCGATGGATAATGCCGACTGGTAGTGTGTGTGCATGCATGCACAAGAGAAAGTTAGTGGTACAATTATAAAGAGAAGACTACTGTGTGGGTGTAAAATAATAGCTGAATAGGTGAGTTCACAATCAATGTAAAGTTGAATTCAAATATTTGAATAAGAGATCCTGATGTTTGAAACCCATGCATGCATGAATATAACAGAGATCTATGTGGTGTGGTTTGGAAACGAGTATGTTGTAATGTGTACACATTGAACAAGGTCAGACTGATTTGAATTTGAGATGCCGATGGCAGACATCATTTGGCCACGTCGCATCCGTGCATGGACACACTATTCTAATTGGAGATGATGGGTGGATTTTGCATCACATATCTATATCTATACCCCTATATATATTTTATATATTTTTTATATTGTGTGCGGGTAACTTTAACTTTGAAAGAGGGTCGTTGGATGAGGCGAATCCGATGGTCCAAAGATGGCAAATTTGAGCACTACTGGCCATTGGATATCATCTAGATTCCACCAGATTTCCCCACATGTATAATCTAGAAGACTCCATGGTTGAACTTAAGCATAATGCAAAACATCAAAACACAAGCACTTTTTATTTGTTCTAGAATCTTCCATATCAGAATTGCCCAAATGTTTTTCTACATGATTTGCCATTATTTGTTTTTACTTTATGTCTTATGACGCACAATTCCATGAATCTTAAAATAGATTAGCTTTCTTATAAAAACTAGATGATTTTTAATGAAATGAACTATAAGAATTAAACGAACATCTACATCATGCATATATGACTCAAATCTCGCATGCTATAATGTGCTATTTATTCATAATTTGGTTGCCAAATCTCATGCGTGCAATGCACGTGTACCTTACTCTAGTCTAAATGGTGTTTGTGTGTGTGTTGTGCATGTTGAGGTGCAAATTGTATTATTTTTTTGGGTACACGTTAAGCTTGTTCTTCCGAAATTTCAAGCCACGCCTTGTTATGCCGAAAATTCAAGCTAGCGTCTCTGTCTATCGTGCTGCGAAACTCCCGCCTCTTCAACCCGCGCCTTGTTAGCCTGAAATATTTAAGATATATCTTTGTCTCGTTGTGCTCCGACAACTCCCTCCATCTCAACCCGTGCCTTGCTATTCCGAAATTACAACGCGCGCGAAAACTCCCACCTCCTGTGAAATCCCGACACGTGAAATGCCCGTGGTACCCCTGAACTGAAAGAACTGCCTCAAATCAGTGGGGGTACTTTCGTAACTGACCCCACATTTCGGACAAGCGCGTCTCTAAGCCATGGTTCCCCACTGCCATCCCATCCGGCCACCCATTCATACACCGAGGCCGCGAAAACCCGCGACGAAATCCCACACCCTGCTCCGTCCGCCACCCAGTCGAGCCTCTTCCCCGACGACATCGTCCATAGCAACACCTCGACGTCCCTCATCCACCGTACCGGATGAGGATCCGTCGTCGATCTCATCGTCCTGTCGGTTCAGCCACACCGTCCTCCACCTCCAAGGAGCTGCCCCGACGTTCCCCTCGTCTTTCGTGACACCTCCATTCCCACACCACCGTCTTCACATGCACCACCGGAAGAGCATCATCATCACTGTTTCCTCGGACGAAGCTGCGGCCTAATCGGCGCCACCAAAGAGGTTGTACACTAATCGTCGCATTTTCTTCTAGATTCGATCTTTCGGTGCTGCGGGCGCTCGGTCCCGAGCCGACATGGCGCGGCTCCATCCACGGCGGCATCGCCGGCCACTTCCTCCACGGCGTCGCTCCCTCGGCGGCGACGTCCACATCAGTAGGACCTGCTTCTGCTTTAGCTCTCGCTCGCGCTGCTGCTCTGCTCTTGCTCTCGGTCCCCTGCCTGGTCTACTCTTTCTATTGCTCTTGCTTGCACTGCTGCTCTCGCTCTTGCTCTTGCTTGCGATGCTGCTCCGATTTAGCTACACTTAACTCCGACGCCGCCGGGATGAAGGAAGAACCAGCCGCAGCGGGGAGGGGGGCTCGCCGAAGAGGTACCCCACTATCTATCTTAGGGTTCACGATGGGGCGGTGGTCGCCGGCGGTGGCGGGGCGTTGGCGGGGCGGTGGCGTGGGGATCGCCAGAGAAAAAGCTCGGCACGGGGGGGCCTAGAGGGATGGCCGGGGCGGTGGTGGAGCGGCGGTGGGGAGTGTTTTCGGGGCGGGCAGGGCGGCGCACCGCCGGCCACGGGCGGCGGGGGCTGCTGTTTGGCCGGCTCAGGGGGTGGAGGTTGAAGATGAACTGCATGCCCTTGATTTTGTATCCAACAGCTGCAAAATCGACTGACCAGAGATGAAAAAGTCAGTCGACCAACATGTAGCCTCACCTTGCTAGTGCGTTCAATTTCGACAGCAAAATTCAGTTTCGACAGTTAAGTTCAGTTTCGACAGTTAAATTCAGTTTCGACAGTTAAGTTCAGAGATGAGCGGCTGATGTATTTTTCATCTAGCACTTTGTGTTTATGTATTTTACGTCATGTATTGGAGATGCTATTAGAATTCCACTCAGGTTAACGTTGTTCGTTGTCTCTCTTGTCCTTCTTCAGCCTCGGCATCGTACAACTCACCGGAGCTGCGCCAACGACGAAACCCTCCATCATAGCGGAGTAGTACCTCGGGCTCCATCTCCAGACGCCTAAGATCTTCTTCCCCTCCTCCAATAGCCAAGTCAACCGGAGCATCCTCACCGGCCAACCCAATCACGCTGAGATCGACATGGCTTCGCCAAAGAGGTTGTACACTTGTTGCATCTCTTTTTTACTCTACATGTTATATATATTGTCCACTGAGCACTCATAGTAACGGGAAATACGATTATTTTATCCTACTATATGACAAGCAGTGAGGTACCAGGCAACTTAGCTAACCGTGATGGACTCTCTTGAATGCCATCATTATTTATCTCTGCGTGTTTGAGCTGTGCATTTGTCGATGTGCCTGGGAGTTGAGCTAGTATGGCAGTGGCCTGGGTCCAAAGTAATAGAAGTAGCACAAAAACATTTTTTTAGTGTAGGATTTTCCTTGCACAAGCCTGCCTACTAGAATCGCCAGTGCTTGAAAGGAAAAGTGAATGAAAAACATCAGAATTGGAAAGTTTCTTATGGTACCACTTTTCACGAATTTGGTGCAAAGGAATGGAGCAAAGGAAAACTGTAGGATTTGTTCCTTTAGTGTCTCCTTGAAAGAAAAACCGTAGGAATTCTAATTTCCACTTCTCCTCCTTTTCATATTCCTATTCATCAAGCACAAGACTAAGAGATGGTAGCATAATAGCATTATAACCGTACATTTTCTTGTGGTTTGACTTAATCTCACCATGCTTTTTTGCATCTTGTGATCTTCCAATAGTTGTGAATCAAACACCCAGATTGGCAGAAATCCTGTGTTTTTAAATTCTCTATTTTGCACGTGCATTCCTATCCCATTCCTGTCTATTTCCTATCCCTGCATTGTTAGAATCCTCAAATTCAAACAAGCCCTTACTCAATTACTTCTGTTACAGATATGTGTCAAAGAAAACCTTGTGTGGTTTGTCCTGCTCCTGCGGCGCTATGTTCCACCCCAGCTCAGCTGCTCCAACGACGGAAGGGTTCACCACAGCAGGGATCCGCTCTCCAGACTGTCTTTTGCCGCCTCAGATCTTCTTCCTCGCCGCCGGCAGCCACGGTAACTGCATTACCATCATCAACTAAGCAGATGACCTTGAGGACTACACGGGTCCGCAAGAGAGGTCGCACTCTTCCGTGTCTGCTTACGTTATTGCGTCGCTTAATATGATGACATGCTACATTATCATCGTGTTCACCTATTAGACTCCGAGTCAGGTCCAAACTAATGCTAAAACTTGAGTTTTTAAATGGTTGTGGGGTACATATTGGGGCAGCAATCAGTACTATCTGGTTAATCTCCGGTGTCTACTATGAGTTTCATGTTGGGTGCAAACAAACATTAAAGGAGCCATTATCTGTATTTTTTAACTAAAGCTATTATCTGCCTGCTATCATTGGTTTTGGGTCTATCCACAGTTTGCTACCATCACTGTGGATTTGTGCATGCACTCCTTACATAATATCACTATGTTTTATTCCTATGCATGCCGGTTATTGTACACAATGGAACTGATCATGTAGAGCAAAAGAGACGAGCCTTGCATGGCAATAAAATTTCATGCAGACATCGTTCCATGGTGGGCGCAAAGGCATCCCTCCTCCACCCATTTCGGATCATAATCAAGAGGAAGATAACTGTTATGAGGGGGATTCAGAAGGAGAAGACCACTCCTATTTACCCCATGAGGTCTTCGCTCTAACTTGGCATGTTGATATTGGTAATATCATGCATATGGTGCCTTGCATTGCTTACCGTATACATTAAAGATGTCATCTGCTTAGTTTAGACATGCTTTGTGTCAATGCCATCTGTTTAGTTTCTATATTGTATATGTGAATCATGCAATGCCATCTTGTCTAGCCAGGCATCATATATGTGAATCTTGCAATGCCACCCTGGTTAGCCAGTCATCTTATATGTGAATTATATCATGCCATCATTTTTTATTACGTGTTAAATTTGTCAACAATTTTAGTACATTCAATTACTCTTCCTGTGCATCAGCCATTTGGCACGGTCATGGAAAAATCTGGAGTGGAAACAAGGTCTTCAGAGCAGACAATGCTATCTGACGAAGTGCATGTCTTGCTGGTTACTGATAGCTCCTCAGAGGAGGATTCAGATATAGATGACCAGACATATTTCCCCCCGAGGTGCATGCCCTAACTTGGCAGGGTTATGTTGCTCATATCGTGTGTATGGTATCTTGCATTGCTATGTCATTTGCTTAGTTTAGACATGCTTTGTGTGAATGCCACTTGTTTAGTGTCTAATTACCATATATGTGAATTATGCAATGCCATCTTGTTGCAAGACATTATATATGTGAATTATGCAATGTTATCTTGTTGCAAGGCATTATGTATGTGAATTATGCAATGCCATGTTGCTTAGGCAAGCGTCATATATGTGAATTATATCATGCCGTCCTTTTTTGTATTTATCATTGCTTTTGTCGACAATGTTTGTATATTCAACTGATCTTCCTGTGCATCAGCCATTTCAATTGGTGATGGAGAAATCTGGAGTGAAAACAAGGTCTTCAGAGCAGACAATGCTACCTGCTGAAGCAGATATCTTGCTGGTTACAGATAGCTCTTCAGAGGAGGATTCAAGGGCAGATGACCAGTCCTATTATCCCCCTGAGGTGTATGCTCAAACTTGGCAGGGTTATATTACTCATATAATGCATATGTTGTATTGCAATGCTTAGTTTTTACATCATATACACAATATTGAATGCCATCTCCTTAGTTGACACATCATATATGCGATTGCCCTCTGTTCACTTCCTTAGTATATAAATCATATATTTGAATTATGTCATGCCATGATGTTTACATAGACAGCATGTATCTGAATTATGGCATGCCAACCCATTTTCTAAAGACATAATATAGTTATAT
Organism: Triticum urartu; assembly: GCF_003073215.2. Lineage (NCBI taxonomy): Eukaryota > Viridiplantae > Streptophyta > Magnoliopsida > Poales > Poaceae > Triticum > Triticum urartu. Next base: position 248,564,943 of record NC_053022.1, on the reverse strand, counting down.
CATCTCATCCTGTTTACATAGTCATCATATTTAAATTATGTCATTCTATCCATGAATTATATCATGCCATCATGTTTCCATCGATGGCATGTTTGTGATTTATGGCATGCCAACCACTTTAATAGACACATCGTATAGTTATATCATGTCATCCTATTTACATAGTCATCATATTTTGAAGTATGTCATTCTATCCTATTTAGTTAGCCATCATACATGTGAAGTTGTGTCATGCTATCATGTTTAATTAGCCATCATATATGTGAAATTATGTCCTGCTATTCTGTTTGCTTAGACAACATAAATGTGAATTATTTCATGCCCTGTTTTCTTCCCTACTATCCATTGCATATGTCTATCTTACAATGTCTGTACATTCAATTACTTTTCTTGTTTATCAGCCATTTCAATTGGAGGGAGTGATGGCAGTATCTGTGGGAGTAAAAACACGGTCTTCAGAAAAGATCGTGCTACCTGTTGATGCAGATAGAACCACGCTTGTACTTGCCCAAGAACCAGCCCCACCACACATAACCCACACTCATTCAGATTGTACCCCTACCCAGTTGGACAGAGAACCAGCTACACCCCTTCTAACCCCAACCCCAGCAGATAGACACCCAGTTCCCGTTGACACAGCACCGTCTCCACCACAGAGCACCCAAACACGAGCAGTTAGTAAGGCAACTGCAGTGACCAAATCATGAGGACCACCACTCCGAACCCGAAGTCAACTCTTAAAGCAGAGGAAGAATTGTTCTCAGGTCAGGTTCTGTAGCTATGGTTCATACTACTTTGCTCTTGCATCATTGTATTTACTGATACCAACTAATTTCAATTTTGAAGGATGCAATTGAAACTCCAATGGCGCAACAGGTATGTTTTAAACCTGTTTCTTCAACGTGTTTGGTTGTTTGCTGTTGTAACTTGCTATATGTTGATTTCAGTTTCAATTGAGTAAACAATTATGTTCTCATGCCATGCACATTACAAGTGTTGTTATTGCTATGTAGTTTCCCACACTTATATTCTGTCTATGCTGCGTTGTCTTAAATAGATATGATTCGAACTGTATCTATCTTGATTTGGCAACATAAACTAGAATGATATAGACCATACAATGACCATAATACATAGATATATGTTTGTTTCATGCTGTTATCCTGTCCACCTTACTACTGAACTGGTTTACCAAAATGAGTTTCATATACTACATTGTAAACCTGAGATGTGTTCGTTTGTTTCTCTTTTAGAACGCGGATAAAATATTGGAGAAGAGTACCCCGTTATGCAATGGTAAAGGAAGTAATGCAGATAAGGTTCAAGATAGTGAGACATCCCTGTTGGTCTCCAAGAAAGATGATAAAAACTATATTGAAGACACTGAGACAACTCCAAAGTCATGTCTTGATGTAGTGTTCGAGTTACTGGCTACCACTGCTAGCACCAGCTCTTCGAACTCATTGCATGAATCAGTTCGGCTTCTTGAGTCTTAACTTCAAGTTGAAAGACATCGATCAGATGTTATGCGACAGGAAGCCGAAGGACTGAGGAAGTCCCTGCAGAATTCACATGCATACTTTCTGGTGCAACAGCAAGCGCTGGAGGACTTAAGCACCAAACAAGAGAAACTAAATAAGCTTGCTAAGCATCTTGCTAGCATTATGGGTACCCAGGATATTGTTTCTTGAGCTCTTCTGAAGTGGTTTCAGTTCTGGACTTGTTTTGCTACGGCGTTTATATGCTGCTGTGTTCCCTATATTTGCACTGGTGGCGAACTTTGATGCCCAGTGGATGTAATATGTGTAATAGTCGTGATAGCCTAGTGTAAGTTGCTTGCTTATTTATTTCCTTGTTGTCTTGTTTATTTGTTTGCTTGTAGTTAGTGCAGTTTTAGGCCACAATAACCATGGGCTAATATTTACTCTACTGTCACTGGGCCTCCTACGGGCCGTAGAAACAGTGGGCCTTCTACGGGTCGTAGAAACAGTGGGCCTTATACGGGCCGTATGATCGATTGGCCAAACATGGGCCAAACAGACCGCATTCTGGTCGTAAACGGGCTAGAGTTGGAATCGTCCGTTCATGGGCCGACCATAACGGGCCATCGTTAATAGGCCGTATTTGATGACGTTATGAAAACGGCCCAACGTATTAACGGACCACAAACGGGCCGACTGTAACCACGGGCTGAATTTGGCCCACAAGCAGAAAATGACAGTAACGGGCCATAAGTAAACGAATGCTGGAAATGAGCCCAAGAATAAATGGGCTCTGAGAAGGCCGAAAGATAACATGGGCTGGAGACGGCCCAACAGAATAACGGGCCGTTAATGGGTATAAAGTGATACACTGTTCATTACGGGCCAGTTTCACCACGGGCCGTTAATGGGTGTAAAGTGATACACTGTTCATCACGGGCCAGTTTCAGCACGGGCCGCTAATGGGCCAAGAGTTACAAAGGGCCTCATATGGGCCGAAAGATGTCATGGGCTATACATGGGCCAGAAGTGAAAACGGGCTGGAATCATATTGGATGACCCAGATGACGCTACTAGGCCTAATTCGGATAGGGCGTAATGGGCCTTGGGTTAGCGGGCTGTAAATGGGCTATATGCGAACAGGCCGTTAACAGGCTTTCCATGGGCCGGCCCGCCAGCTTTTGACCAAGTCAAATGGGCCGTCCTTTTCACAGGAATGGGCCACTGTTGGGCTGTGCCACGTGTCGACGTATCATAGGCGCCTTCTGTCCAGTGAGTGGATGACATCTGTCCCAATGATGAGCCGACACGTGTTTCCTCTAGCCAATGATGATTTTACACGTGGAAAATCCCCATTGGTCGGGGCTGTTAACGGGTTATCGGATCCAAAACCCGACCCGATAGCTTAACGGCGTTCATTTACGATGGATGGCATGTGTCGGTCACCCTTGACGAAAGCACTTCTGTGACGCGTGATTTATTGTCATGGAAGTGGACACTTCCGTGATGATAATTTTGGTAATGTCATGGAACACTTCTATGACAGCACAGGTATGACTATCTTGATTCTGTCATAAATTTGTCATGGATGTACATGCATGACAAAAAAAGCGACCTACTGTGACAAACACGTATCATCACGGAAGTGTATTTTTTTGTAGTGACATCTTTAGTCCATGCCATGCCAATCACTGAACTTTCCGAAAAGATTATCTTGAATGGATATTAGTTCAATGAGCTATATGTTGTTAATAATTAGCAAAACCACCGAGGGATTAGTTGCACTTTCAATCTCCCCCCTTTTTGGTAATTGATGACAACATATAGATCAAAGCTTCGACAAATGATAATAAGAATGAAATACATTGTCGCTTTGAGAAGTATGTGATAAGCAAGAGCTCCCCCTAAATTTGTGCATTATTTAAAATTTTCTTTTGAATGCAAATGCACAATCGATTAGGATCATGGGTTACTCTTCCATGTCACATACATCTTGGTGGAGCGCTCAAAATGATAGAATATAAATATGCACGCATCAACAAGACAAGGTGTGAATGATCATACATGAGAGATAGAGAATATCATCATCCAAAGCACAAACATTAAAGTATGATATGATCAAACACATGAACATCCAAGTATCTCACACACATAAATAGAGTATCATCCAAGCAAGCGAACAAATAGGTAGCAAAAGAGATAGCAAAAACAAACAAAGCTCTCACTCTCTCTCTCTCGAAGCCTATGATCTATACACTTTCTCCCCCTTTGGCAACAAGTTACCAAAAAGCTTGAAAATGCATAGTGCTATGCGGCACTCTAAGCTAGATCTTCGGGAGGTGGCGTGGAGAGGAGTCCTGCAACAAATGCATCTGTAGAGGTTGTAGGAGCTGGTGGAGTTGCAACTGGAGGGGCAACTGAAGCTGTGGCTGCCGGAGCTGAAGTAGTAGCTCTAGTGTCTGTCACTGGCACTGCTGCAGACCTCTGTGCCCTAGGCACTCTCTGAAAATCTTCAGTGGTGGCTTTCCATCTTCTCTCTTCAGCTTCATCCTGGAGCTGCTCAACTGTAGTTTGCATCTCTGTGACCTTCAAGTCTAGATCATAAAACTTTGTTTCAATGATCCTTTCAAGACTCTCTTGATTCTGAGTTAGGGTGGCCAAAACTTTCTCAATACTCAAAGTGGCTTGAATAAGATAGCCCAGTTGGTCTTGTTTTGACTTGAGAAAAACTTGTGAAGCCTCTTCAGCACTTGGCATCTTGGCTGCCTTCTCTGCTTTTGCCTTCCCACTCTTCTCTTAAGCCTCTACGGGTGTAGGATCTAAAGCATCCATAACAACTGTGTTGTTCTCACAATCAGGCCTCAAGGGAAGGTGCTCTTTGTCCAAGAGATACATGCCTTTGCCCATCTTGGAGTTGATGAGCATCTGAATGTGTAGAGCATAGCCACATGATCTCTTTTGGTCTGCTGTAGTTCTCTTGATGGTTTCAACAATCAAACTCATCACTTTGAATTTCCAGGGCACATCAAACATCTGAAGCAAGTTGATGGAGTGGCCTCTGATCATCCTATGATCTCCTGATTTGGGCAGCAAGGTGTGCCTCAAAATTGTGTTCATGGTGGCCAGTCCAGACAATAGATAATACCCTGAGCCTAGCTTGTGTGTCTCCAAGGCCTTGTCAGGTATCTCCTTGTACATGTTGGCCATGGAGTTGTGACCCTTCCTAGGTTTAGCATAGACATCAATGTCATCATCATGCTCTTCAGGGGCATTGATAAGCTTGGCCCACTCAGCAACAGTTGACTGGTACCTTGTACCTTCAGACATCCAAACAATTCTTCCATCTGGATAGAAATGAGCTGTTGAATAGAATTGCATAATGAGCTCATCATTCCACTTGGTCAACTTCTGACCCACAAAGGTGTCTACTCCATTGAGTCTGAAGCTTTCGTGTACTCCAGGGAAGTGGTCTTCATTGTTGTCGATGTACTTCCAATTAACCCACTTCATGTAACATACAATGGGCTTCTTATCCAAAAAGGACTATCTCATAGAAGTCATGTTATTCCTTGGTGTGAAATCTGTAATCCACAACAGTCCATCTCCTCACAGCATAAGGGTCTGATTGTCTCCACAATCTGAGACATGCATCCTTTCTCTCCTTCATGTTTTCAGCCACTGGGTGATTGTCATCATGATTAGGGATCTTGGGTTTCAACTTTCTAAGCACTTGGGCTTCATCATCTTCTTCTATTTCAGGCACTGGGGCCTTGTTCTTCTCAACAGCTGGTATATTTCCGGTGGATCTCTTTGGTGCAGACTTGGTGGCTGGAGCAATAGCTTTGGGGCAGTCTTGGGATTTGAAGGAGCAGCCCCAGACTTGATGGCATCCCCCATCAACTTCTGAGTCTTTGATGCTGGTGCAGCATCCTCTTCTTCCTCTTCCTCATTTGATTGGATCATCATTGAGGGCTTGCCAATAACTTTGGCCATGGTCTTCTTGACCCTTTCCTTCCTCTTCTTTCCCTCACCAGCAGCCTCTTCTTCAGTTGATTTGGAGGCTTCAAGAGTTGAGGCTCTGGCCTTCGACATGGGCACTCTCTTGGCAGGAGCCTTCTTGTGCATACCAGGCTTGGTTGTAGCTACTGTCCCAAATTCCTTCTTGACCACTTTCTTCTTGGAGCTGACCTCCTCCTCAGCAGCAACATAATCTTCATCTTCAGAGTCTGAGTTTCTCTTCTTCCTCTGCCTAGTAGCAGCCTTAGGCAGATTACTAGGAGTACTTCTACTCCCATCATCATAGCTGTCAGAGGGCTAGTCACTGGTGCGCGTCGGTCCTAAACAAACTGTTTTTACCCCTTTCCGCAACGACATTTGGAACCGTCGCCAAGTGAGTGTGGGTGATAGGGGTCCTTCCCACACGACCTAGAAACCGTCGGGGATATGCCCTCCTAGCACACACGTTCGGCAAAATGAGGTCATGTGCGACCGGCAAGCACTCAAATATGGAAATACGTACAGTAGAGATAAAAATACAATTATACTGCGAAATTGTTTCCGGTCGCAAGTACATCCCACACAGTCAGTCCCCGCTAAAAGTTTCTGTTTGTATGCACATCCCACAAAGTCGCTCCAAGGAAAACGTTTGCGCAAGGTGGCGTAACGCAAACAGTTTCGAAGAGAATGTCGTGTGTGATTTTTCATTGATCCAACACGGTTTATTCCAAGAAACTGTGTGCGTTGCCTTAGGTTATCACCCACGGTGTTTCCTCATTAACCGTTTGCAATAAGAAAACCCAATTAGCAAGCTAATTGGCCAATTAGCGGGCTAATTGGCCTATTATTAATAATCCATTTACTAATCTAATTGACATTCATATTAAGCACATAATATATTCCATTTCCATATTAAGGAAGCAGGATTTCATAATTTAAATACATCGGAGTACAACGTGATATAGCTTCATCACTCAGCTACCCCATTACACAACTGCACCAGCAGCAAGTTTCACATGCAACATCTAGAACCTTTCTAAATTAGCATCATAGACGGTACATAGAGAGATGCATCTCATCTAGAAAACTACTGAAGCAGAAGGCGGAAATTGAGCCTTCATTCATGTTGAAGGTCTTTGCAACTTTAGGCCGGTGCCTATGGATGATTGACCGTCCATCCTTCGACCTCTTCAGGAACACTTCAATATTGAAGCGTGGATGTTGTATGCAAACTTTCCTCGCATCCTGACCACAGAGGTGGTTTGAGAGGTAATCATCAGTGAACCCTGAAAATAAGGATGTGCATAAATATCTTCTCTATATTGTAAACGGGGCAAAGGAATAAAAACAGGAAAGGTATAATAGTTAGTACCATCTTGTAAACCTCAGTGCTTCCCATTGTTTCCTTGCAACACATATAAGGTAGTTAGTCATCAGGTTAAGTAAGGGTTCGCATGCTATCAGTAAAATATGTTGATGAAAAATAAGCACATTGTAGATTCATCAGATTAATTCAAGCCATATGGAAAACCCATTTATCCAAACCAAGCATGATTAAGAACTAGGAAATATAGCACTTGTATATGTTTCTCATGTATTAAGTGCAACCAAATTCGATTTATTCCTCACATGGTATACAATAAGAGAATGCAGCCATAGCAATTGAACATCGCATTGCAGAATTGAACCAAGCAGTTAACTAAACACCACAACAAATAAACAAAACGTTAACTGAGCACCACATTGCATAATATAACATACTCCTAATAGAAGATTAGACATTTAACCAAACCAAGCATGCTTAACAACTTGGAAATATAGCAATTGTATTTGTTTCTCATGTATTTAGTACAGCCAAATTCGATTTATTCCTCACATGGTATACAATAAGAGAATGCAGCCATAGCAATTGAACATCGCATTGCAGAATTGAACCAAGCAGTTAACTAAACACCACAACAAATAAACAAAACGTTAACTGAGCACCACATTGCATAATATAACATACTCCTAATAGAAGATTAGACATTTAACCAAACCAAGCATGCTTAACAACTTGGAAATATAGCAATTGTATTTGTTTCTCATGTATTTAGTACAGCCAAATTCGATTTATTCCTCACATGGTATACAATAAGAGAATGCAGCCATAGCAATTGAACATCGCATTGCAGAATTGAACCAAGCAGTTAACTAAACACCACAACAAATGAACCAAACGTTAACTGAGCACCACATTGCATAATATAACATACTCCTAATAGAAGATTAGACAGTTAACCAAACCAAGCATGCTTAACAACCTGGAAATATAGCAATTGTATTTTTTTCTCATATATTTAGTACAGCCAAATTCAATTTATTCCTCACATGGTATACAATAAGAGAATGCAGCCACAGCAACTGAACATCGCATTGCAGAATTGAACCAAGTAGTTAACTAAACACCACAACAAGTGAACCAAGCCACAACAAATGAACCAAGCAGTTAACTAAACACCAATTGAACAATATAACATACTCCTAATAGAAGATCAGACAGTTAACCAAACCAAGCATACTTAACAACTTGGAAATATTGCACCCTGAAGAATTGAACATCACATTTACAGAATTGAACCAAGCAGTTAATTGAACACCACATTGCAAGACATATAGAACATATACACTATAGCAGAAGATTGCATGGTGAAAGTAGATAGCACAATTCACTAGAATTTGTTAAGGAAAGGCAGTAGCTAGCAAACTGAGCATGGGTCCTTATAGTGAGCTAATAAGACAAGCTACTCCTCATTGTTGGAGATATCAATGATGATTGGCTCCTTGGACATGGAAGAGGGCGAGGCCTCCGCATCATGGGTGCCCTCGTTGTAGTGGTGAGTTGTCTGAGCCGCTCCGGGCACCAACCTACTGGCTCTCGAGATGAGGTAAATACGTGCACCCTGAGAAAACACCTCGTAGTCTTCGTCGAAGGCATAGACGGTGACCTCGAGAAAACGCCACAAACTGTCGTTTAAAGCAGCCAATTGCGTCACGGCGTCGGTGCGCGAGGCGTCAACGGTGGCCTCGACGGCGAGGTGCTCCTCCAAGATCTTGGGGTCGGCACGAATGGCAGCCATCGCGGCCTCATCTGCGCGTGCGGTCGCGATTTTCTTCTCCGCTACCAAATGCTCCTTGAGGTCTTGGCTATACTGCATGCACCATGGCTTAGGCCGGCGCTTATTTGGTGGAGGGGTGGGTGGAAGGTGTCGCGCTCACGCTGGCGGGTCGAGGCATGTGGGTTGTGGAAGGAGGAGGAGGATGGGGGTCGGGTGTGGATTACCTGCCTAGATAGGCGAGGCCGAGCAGCATGAAGGAGGGTCGCCAGCGAGGAGGCGGCGGCGCTGCAAGCAAGGAGTGAAGGTTTCAACTTGGAAAGGAAGGCAGAAAGGGGGGAAATGTTCTTTTGGTAAGGGGGAGGGTTCGGGGAGGTAGATATTTCCGTGGAAGCCGAAAATTTGGAATCACTTCAGCCCAAAAACTGGTGTGCAAAGTGTCATCAGACACGGTCCCTTATTCAGACATGGTCCGAAGATATTTTATGTTGCATCTCACACGGTTGGTTATAATAAATTGTGTGGGATCTACTTGATTTTTCATCCTGATTTGAATTACATAATGGGGTCACAGCAGCCATGGACAGTGTTTGAATTGCTAGACCTTTTATCTGCAATGATCATAAAAGAATTGGAATTATTCAGGGTCCGTTTGGATATTTTTATGCATCAAGTGAGTTTTCAATGCGTTTATGTGCATAATTCAAATTTGAACTATAGGCACATGCTCCAGTGCATATAAATTGGTTAAAAAATCAAATCTTTGTCCTTGGGTGCATGCTTAGGTCCCATGCAAGAAATGGGAATGAATGTCAAACACCCTGGCATCGTCACTCGGCCGCAAACATTGAGATACCTGGTTTTTAAATTCTAGTAAATCCAAAACCCGTCTAAAATTCATGAAACTTGGCATGCTATCATGGAGCGGCATCAACATGGCATGGGAAAGTTTTTGTCCCATTTGGGGCAGGTTTGGGTACATGCTTCTCACAAACCAGAGCTTCTCACAACAAGCATGATGGTTTCGGTAGGGAACGCCCCAACTTTGGGGACGAAACGATATCCATTGCCTCTAATTGATTTCAAAAAGTTTATCGTGTCAACATAGAACAACAGGAGTGTTGAGATATTTTCTATGATTTTTCGGGGTTCGTTTGGACATTTTTATGCATTAAGTGAGTTTTTAATGCATTTATGTGCATAATTCAAATTTGAACTACATGCACATGCTCCGGTGCATATAAATTGGTTGAAAAATTGAATCTTTGTCCTTGGGTGCATCGTTAGGTCCCATGCAAGAAATGGGAATGAATGTCAAGCACCATGCCACCGTCACTCGGCCGCAAACATTGAGACACCTGGTTTTTAAATTCTAGTAATTCCAAAACTCGTCTGAAATTCATGAAACTTGGCATGCTATCATGGAGCGGCATCAACATGCCGTGGTAAAGTTTTTGTCCCATTTGGGGCAGGTTTGGGTATATGCTTCTCACAAACTGGAGCTTCTCACAACAAGCATGATGGTTTCGGTAAGGAACGCCCAAACTTTGGGGGCGAAACGGTATCCATTGCCTCTAATTGATTTCAAATTTTTTTCTCATGTCAATATCGAACAACAGGAGTGTTGTGTTATTTTTTGTGATTTTTCGGGGTTCATTTGGATATTTTTATGCACTAAGTGAGTTTTCAATGCATTTATGTGCATAATTCAAATTTGAACTACATGCACATGCTCTGGTGCATATAAATTGGTTGAAAAATCAAATCTTTGATCCTTGGGTGCATGCTTAGGTCCCATGAAAGAAATGGGAATGAATGTCAAGCACCGTGCCACCGTCACTCGGCCGCTAACATTGAGATACCTGGTTTTTAAATTCTAGTAAATCCAAAACTCGTCTGAAATTCATGAAACTTGGCATGCTATCATGGAGCGGCATCAACATGCCGTGGTAAAGTTTTTTTCCATTTGGGGCAGGTTTGGGTATATGCTTCTCATAACAAGCATGATGGTTTCGGTAGGGAACACCCCAACTTTGGGGGCGAAACGATATCCATTGCCTCTAATTGCTTTCAATTTTTTTCTTGTGTCAACATAGAACAACATGAGTGTTGTGTTATTTTTTGTGATTTTTCGGGGTTCGTTTGGACATTTTTATGCATTAAGTGAGTTTTCAATGCATTTATGTGCATAATTCAAATTTGAACAACATGCACATGCTCCGGTGCATATAAATTGGTTGAAAATCGAATCTTTTTCCTTGGGTGCATGCTTAGGTCCCATGCAAGAAATGGAAATGAATGTCAAGCACCGTGCCACCATCACTCGGCCGCAAACATTGAGATACCTGGTTTTTAAATTCTAGTAAATCCAAAACTCGTCTGAAATTCATGAAACTTGGCATGATATCATGGAGCGGCGTTGATGGAAAATAAACCCGGGGGCCATAGGTTTCACTAGTGGCTTCTCTCAAGATAGCATAAGTATTACAGTGGGTGAACAAATTACTGTCGAGCAATTGATAGAAAAGTGAATAATTATGAGAATATCTAGGTATGATCATGTATACAGGCATCACGTCCGTGACAAGTAGACCGACTCCTGCCTACATCTACTACTATTACTCCACACATCGACCGCTATCCAGCATGCATCTAGAGTATTAAGTTCATAAGAACGGAGTAACGCTTTAAGCAAGATGACATGATGTAGAGGGATAAACTCATGCAATATGATATAAACCCCATATTTTTATCCTCGATGGCAACAATACAATACATGTCATTTCCCTTTCTCTCACTGGGATCGAGCACCGCAAGATTGAACCCAAAGCTAAGCACTTCTCCCATTGCAAGAAAGATCAATCTAGTAGGCCAAACCAAACTTATAATTCGAAGAGACTTGCAAAGATAACCAATCATACATAAAAGAATTCACAGAAGATTCAAATATTGTTCATAGATAATCTTGATCATAAACCCACACTTCATTGGATCTTGACAAACACACTACAAAAGAAGATTACATCGAATAGATCTCCAAGAGAATCGAGGAGAACTTTGTATTGAGATCCAAAGAGAGAGAAGAATCCATCTAGCTAATAACTATGGACCCGAAGGTTAGAGGTAAACTACTCACACATCATCGGAGGGGCCATGGAGTTGATGTAGAGGCCCTCCGTGATCAATGCATGTCTGTCCAGTGGCTCGATTTGGCGTCGTTCTAATCGACCAAAGAACCACCGGTAGCTCCTCGATCCAGTTTCTTCCGCATTTGTGCAGCCTGTCGAAAGTTCTGGTCTTGAGCCCGCGCAGCACCTCAGCATTTGCCCTCTCCGCTTGACCGTTGCTCCTTGGGTGAGCAACAGAAGCGAAGCAGACTTTGGCGCCGAGATCTTGGATGTACTGCATGAAGGCGTGGCTCGTGAACTATGTGCCGTTGTCGGTGATTATCCGGTTAGGGATCCCGAAGCAGCAAACAATCGACCTGAAGAACTTGACGGCTGACTGTGCGGTCACCTTCCTCACTGGTTCCACTTCCGGCCACTTTGTGAACTTGTCGATTGCGACGTACAAGTACTCAAAGCCCCCGACAGCTCGGGGGAAGGGGCCGAGGATGTCGAGCCCCCAGACCGAAAAGGGCCAGGATAAAGGGATCGTCTAGAGAGCTTGAGCTGGCTGGTGTATCTGCTTGGAATGGAACTGGCACGCTTCACACTTGGTTACTCGTGCAGTTGCATCCTGGAGGGCTGTTGGCCAGAAGAATCCTTGCCGGAATGCTTTGCCGACGAGTGCTCTTGCGCCAATGTGGTGACCACATATGCCTCCGTGTATCTCTGCCAACAGCTTCTGTCCGTCTTCCCGGGGAATGCACCTCAATTTCACACCGTTGAGTCTTCTTCTGTACAGCGTCTTGTCGACGAACTGGTACATACTTGACTGCCGGGCTACTCTTTCGGCTTCTCCTTGCTCTTCGGGAAGTTCTCCTATCTGAAGGAAACGGACAATCTGCTGCGCCCATGTTGGAGCCTGTGGCTCGACAACAAGGACTAAAGGCGACTCTGCTGCCGCGGGAACATCCGATTCTACGGCGAGAAGCTGTGTCTCTGCCGGAGCTTGACGTTCCGCGACAAGCTTGCCGGGAGCTTCAGCTTCAACGGAACAAGCCCTAGGGCTTGCCGGAGCATCTGGCTCCCCGGCGCTCTTGACGTTGATCTTGGAGGTTGCTGCGGGAATATCTGCTTCTACGGTGAGAAGCTGTGTCTCTGCCGGAGCGTGACATTCCGTGACAAGCTTGCCGGGAGCTTTTGCTTCAACGGAACAAGCCCTAGGGCTTGCCGGAGCAGACTGCTCCTCAGCGCCTTCGGTGTTGATCTTGGGGACCTTCTTGGCGGCGGCTTCGGGAAGCTCTGCCGGCAGGTAGTCACCAGGAATCAACTTCCTCTTCTTGCTTTGTCAGTTGATGGTGTCACGGATGGTTGAGTCAGCTTGAGCACAAAGGTCCCTGGTTCCACAGGTAACTTAAGTGCGGCGCGCTTCGACAGGCCATCTGCAATGGCGTTCTGAGTTCTCGGAATGTGCTCCATTTGTAGGCTGTCAAAGCGCTCTTCTAGCTTTCTCACTTCGTCGACGTAAGCTTCCATCAACGGACTCTGATAATTCTTGTTTACTTGACGGACGACAAGCTGTGAGTCACCCCTGACAATGAGCTTCTTAATCCCAAGGTCTGCCGCGATCCTGAGACCGGCAAGCAATCCCTCATACTCTGCAGTATTGTTTGTTGCTTGCTCCTTGGGAAAGTGCATCTGGACTATGTACTTGAGGTGCTCTCCGGTGGGCGCGATAAGCAGCACACCAGCGCCGGCACCTTGCAGGGAGAAGGCACCATCAAAGTACATCAGCCACTCTTTGCTCGCTTCTTTGTCGGGGATGCTTGTCTCCAGAATTTCTTCGTCCGGAGTTGGCGTCCATTCCGCTATGAATTCTGTCAATGCTCTGCTCTGGATAGTTGAAGTGCTTTCAAACTTGAGACCAAAGCTTGACAGTTCCAGTGCCCACTCAACAATCCTGCCTGTCGCTTCAGGATTCTGCAGTATCCTCTTCAGCGGAAAGCGAGTGACCACTGTGATCTCATGTGCTTGGAAGTAATGGCGCAGCTTTCTCGAGGCCATGAGAAGGCCGAAAAGCAGTTTCTGCACACCAGAGTACCTTGACCTAGCCCCCTGCAAGAGGGAACTGACAAACTAAACTGGGCGCTGCACCGTTTTCTTCCGTATCTCCTCGTGTATCAGCGCGCGTTCATCTTTGTCGGGACCAGAGCTTGTCGGGGAAGCCCCCTGCTTGTCGCTGGATGCGCTTGCCGCGGTTGCTGGCTCATCATCCGCCTCCCTCTCTGCCACTAACGCAGCACTAACCACTTGATTGGTTGCCGCTATGTACAGCAGCAACTTCTCTTGTGGCTTAGGCGCGACAAGTATTGGAGGGGAGGACAGGTATCTCTTTAGGTCTTGCAGTGCAGCCTCCGCTTCCGGAGTCCATTTCATCGGAACTGCCTTTTTCAATAATTTGAAAAATGGCAGGGCGCACTCAGCAGACCGAGAGATGAACCTGCTGAGAGCAGCCACGCAACCGGCAAGTTTCTGTACATCCTTGACGCGCTTCGGTGCTTCAATCTGCGCAATGGACTTGATCTTGTCGGGATTGGCTTCAATCCCCCCCGCTGAGACACGAAGAACCCGAGAAGCTTGCCGGAGGGAACTCCAAACACACACTTCTCTGGGTTGAGCTTGAGGCTGATCTTGCGCAGATTTGCAAAAGTCTCGTCCAAGTCTTGGATCAGGGTTGCTCTGTCCTTGCTCTTGACCACTATATCATCCATGTAGGCTTCCACATTTCTGTGTATTTGTGGCTCAAGAGCAATATGGACTACTCTTGCAAATGTCGAACCGGCATTCTTTAATCCAAAAGGCATCCGTACGAAGCAGTACGTGCCACATGGAGTAATAAATGCGGTCTTCTCTTCATCCTCCTCTGCCATGAAGATCTGATGATACCCGGAGTACGCATCAAGAAACGAGAGCAAATCACATCCAGCTGTGGAGTCAACAATCTGGTCAACGCGCGGCAAAGGAAATGGGTCTTTGGGACAAGCTTTGTTAACATCGGTGAAATCGATGCAAAGCCTCCATTTCCCGTTTGCCTTGCGCACGACTACAGGATTGGCCAACCACGTGGGATGGAGCACTCCTCTGACGAGGCCTGCTGCTTCCAGTTTCTTGATTTCCTCCGCAATGAATCCTTGGCGCTCCACCGCCTTCTTCCGGACTTTCTGCTTGACGGGCCGCGCATGAGGACAGATGGCAAGGTGGTGCTCAATCACTTTCCTGGGAACACCGAGGATGTCATACGGTTGCCATGCAAACACGTCGACGTTTGCCCGCAGGAAAGCAACGAGCGCGCTTTCCTATTTAGGGTCAAGCGTGGCACCGATGGTGAAGGTACCACCAGCGCCATCCTCCTTGGCGGACACCTTCTTCATCTCTGGCGGAGCCGCCATCGTCTTCTTGTGCTTGCCGGTGAAGCTCGATGGTGCGTCCTCGACGGCAGCGCAGCACTCCGAAGAGGCGCGCTTGCCGGAGTGGGCACCAGAGCTTTTGCCGGACTTGGTCTTCTTGCCGGTGGAGCTCGATGGTGCGTCCTCGACGGCAGCGCAGCACTCCGAAGAGGTGCGCTTGCCGGAGTGGGCACCAGAACTCTTGCTGGACTTGGTCTTCTTGGTCCCGGGAGCTTCAGCGGCAAGTGGATCGCGGTCTGTCGTGGCTGCTGCTTCCCGGTAGATCTTGTCGGCACAGATAAGAGCGTCCTTCTTGTCGCCAGGGACGGAAATGATGCTTATCGGGCCTGGCATCTTCAGCACGTTATACGCGTAGTGAGAGGCTGCCATGAACTTGGCGAGTGCTGGACGGCCAAGTATCCCATTGTAAGGCAACGGGATATCGGCAACGTCGAACGTGACCCTCTCAGTCCTGAAGTTTAACTCGCTGCCGAATGTTACCGGCAGCGTGACCTTCCCCTTCGGCTTGCTCCTTCCCGGGTTGATTCCTTGGAATGTGCCGGTCTCTTCGAGCTCACCGTCAGGGATCTGGAGTTTTCGGAGCACAGCGGAGGAGATCAGGTTTAAGCCGGCCCCGCCGTCGACTAGCATCTTGGTGACCTTGAGGTTGCGGATGGTTGGTGAAACCAACATCGGCAGACACCCGACCGCGGTTGTGCGATCAGGGTGGTCCTCAATGTCAAAGATGATAGGCGTGCTGGACCACTTCAGAAGCTTGCGCGATTCGATGGGTGGTTCCGCTGCATTGACTTCCCGCACCCACTGTTTGAGTTGGCGGTGCGAGGTATGCAGGGAAGCACCCCCGTCAACGCACAAGACCTCTGTGGCTTTCTGAAACTCCTGCTCACTGGTCTCAACGTCATCCATGTCTTCATCCTCACCGTTGTCTTCGTCGTTGTCGCGACCGCGGGGAGGTCTGTCGCCTTGCCGCTGCTTGGCCTTGCCGCGGCGTCCTTCCTGGCTGGTGCGCTTCTGGCCAGGTTTCTCGGCACCCCCTTGGGCTCTCTCCTTGTCGCGCCGCTCGTACTCAGCCCTCTGTTGCTGGACGAGCTGCTCGACCTTCTTGCAGCTCTGGAGGTCATGGCCCTTGGTGCGGTGAATCTTACAGTATTGCTTGCCGGAGCCGTCCCGCTTGTCGGCGACCGCCACAGCCTGACAGTTGGTGCACGCGGCAACTTCCTTGCCGGATCTACCAACTGTAGCCTTCGTGGCGTCACCTTCATTGCCGGACTGCTCAATGACCAGCACCTCGTTGTTCTGCTTCTTCCTGTTGTTGCGCCGCCGGCTTCTCTTTGCCGGGGCGGCATCCTCACTGTCAGATCCTCCTGCTCCAGTGCTTTCTCCGGGGAATTTCCTCCCCTCCTCAGCGCGTGCACACCTGTCGGCCAGGGCATAAAGCTCGCTGACGTCCCGAATCTTGCACATCGCCAACTCCTCCCGCATCCTGCGGTTACGCACGTTCTGATGGAACGCGCTGATTAGCGCGGCAGGGTGGATATTTGGGATGTTGTGGTGAACACGGCTGAACCTCTGGATGTACTGGCGCAGGGGCTCTCCTTCCTTCTGGACGAGCAGATGAAGATCGCTCTCTTGGCCATGAGGTTTGTGGCCACCTGTGAAGGCGCCAACAAACTGATGGCACAGCTCGGCCCAGGAGGATATGGAGTTGTCCGGCAAGTGCATGAGCCAGGACCTGACGTTGGGCTTAAGCACCAGCGGGAAGTAGTTGGCAAGGATATTGTCGTCTCGTCCCCCAGCAGCCTGCACCGCTATGGTGTAGATGCTGAGGAACTCCGACGGATGCAACTTGCCGTCGTACTTCTCTGGTACATCTGGCTTGAAGTTCTTCGTACTGGGCCACTGGACTTGCCGCAGCTCACGAATGAACGCAGGGCAACCTACCGGGTACGGCAAGTCGCCTGGTTCCCCTGGCACATGCATGTCAACAGAGGGCCCAGCGCGCTGGTCTGACTGACGTTGCGCTTCTCTCCGGCGCTCGATGCGAGTACGAGCGTCTTCCCGCTGCCGTTCTTGAAGAACTTGGCGCTGATCGTGACGAGCCCGGGGATCAGACGACGCGGTGGAGTCGCTGTCGAGGTGGGTCCGGCGAGTCAGCGATCTTGGCCTTCGGGGTGGGGAGTGCACAGTAGTTGCACCCCCACCAGTCTTGTCTCCACTGGTTCGTGCCTGGCTGACTCGCTGCGGCTGCGATGTGGTCGGCTGCCGAGGAGTGTCGCCGTTGGCGAAGCCGATGAGACTCTGGATAGTGGCCCTCCAGTCATCGATCTTGTCCGCCGCTGGAGGGTAGTCTAGGAGCAGCTGAGCTCGTGCCAGAGCTTCTGCTGCGGTGGCGGGCGGCGGTAGCGAATGGTGCGAGGAGCGAGACATGCTCGGACTTCTAACCAAGTTAGAAGGAGCAGTATCTCGTCCAGGCGACCGCGTCTCGCTCGCGCCGGCTTGTTGACGTGCATGGTGGTCCTGGGCGCCCCGAGATCCACCAGCTCGATCTTGATCCAGCGAGCGCATGGTACCGTGAGTACCATGGTGCTGCCGGTCCCGCGCCTCCTGAGATGGGCGCGGTGCATGCACGGACGCCGAGGTCTTGGAGTGCGCCCGGTCGTTATGGGAGCCGGCCACGCCGCCGATGGGCATCGCAGCCTTGCCCTGGGACCTGGCAGCACCGAGAGTTCCCTCGTCGATGCGTGCCCTTCCGCCGGCGCCTGCCCCACCATCCGTTTGCTCCGGCGGTGGATGCCTCGGCGCGGACGGAGCAGCTGCCTCCGAAACCTTCTTCTTCGGCGGCATGTTGACGAAGATGGCGAAGATCGATGAAGAAGATGAAGATCTAGCCCGCAAGAATGCCGGATCTGATTCACACAACTTCGACGCCCCCTACCTGGCGCGCCAGAGATGCCGGGGTTGCTGATCCACGGGCACCTATGGGACCGGCGGACCGGGTCCCTTTTGGTTCGGCGGGGGGCAGAGGTCGCGCAAAGAGCAGATCGAGGCGAAGCACGCGAGCGATTGGTCGTGCCAAAAGTAAATCGAGGCGAAGCACGCGAGCGATTTACCCAGGTTCGGGCCGCACGGATGCGTAAAACCCTACTCCTGCTTTGTGGTGTTGTATTGATTTCTAGCTCGGGAGCGAGATCAAGCGTGAGTGTGTGGAATTGCTGAACTCCCTTCTACGTTGCCCCGGGCCTCCTTTTATATGCTCAAGGGGTTACCGACATAGGGCAACGGAGGGCATAAGTGGAAAAGGGTGCCGTGGGTAGGCACAGCTAGGTGCTGTAGTAGGCACAGCTAGCTGCTACAGTGTTATCATACCTAACCCTGACGGCAGGGGACAAGGGCATTAAATGCCCGTCTGTGTCGCCTAGACAGCACCGAAAGGGACCGCTAGGGACGCCACCGTCTTGCCACGATGGTTGTCTTGTCAGCACCTGCGTGCCACCGCACGCCCCTAACTGCACAGCCTCCTGCCATGTGCGCTTGGGAGGGGCCCTGGAGCGACACGTGGGTGGATGTGCTGGAGCGCGGGCGTGGAGTGGGGGCTTGCCGCGGCAAGCGCCTTGCCGTGGCCGTCGACTTGTCGCTTCCGGGAGCTTGTCGCTCACCGGGCCTTGCCGGGGCGCGTAGCGCGCTGCGGCAAGTTCCTTGGAATGCCTTGGATGGCCTTCCCGGCAAGCGCCTCTTGCCGGGGCCTTGGGATGCTTCTGATGGCCTTCCAGGCAAGCTCCTCTTGCCGGGGTCTTGCCTTCTTCCCGGCAAGCTCCTCTTGCTGGGGTCTTGTCTTGAGTACTTTGTTCTTGAATGGTCTTCAAAGGGACCACGAAGGATCTTGGCGGTGACCTGGCAGGCCTTGTCGCGGGACGCTGCAACTGCCCGTGCACAAGTTCGGGGTACTAAGGGTACCCCTACTTTAGTACACCAACAATGCCCCCTCCGGCGGAGCTCCGAAAAAGGCCCCGGGATGGGATCTCTTGGGTACAGAAGGTTGCAGCGGTGGAATTAGGTTTTCGTGGTGCCCCCTGATGTTTTCAAGGTACGTAGGTATATATAGGAGGAAGAAGTAGGTCGGTGGAGCCACGAGGGGGGCACGAGTGTGGAGAGCGCGCCCATGGGGGTAGGCGCGCGCCCCTGCCTCGTGGCCTCCTCGTTGATTGCTTGACGTCCACTCCAAGTCCTCTGGATCACGTTTTTCCAAAAATCATGCTCCCGAAGGTTTCATTCCGTTTGGACTCCGTTTGATATTCTTTTTCTGTGAAACACTGAAATAGCCAAAAAATAGCAATTTGGGCTGGGCCTTCGGTTAATAGGTTAGTCCCAAAAATAATATAAAAGTGTATAAATAAGCCCATTAAACATCCAAAACAGAATATATAATAGCGTGCAACAATCAAAAATTATAGATACGTTGGAGGCGTACCAAGCATCCCCAAGCTTAATTCCTGCTCGTCCTCGAGTAGGTAAATGATAAAAAACAGAATTTTTGATGTGGAATGCTTCCTAACATATTTCTCAATGTAATTTTTTTATTGTGGCATGAATGTTCAGATTCGAAAAATTCAAGATAAAAGTTTAATATTTACATAAAAATAATAATACTTCAAGCATACTAACTAAGCAATCATGTCTTCTCAAAATAACATGGCGAAAGAAAGTTCATCCCTACAAAATCATATAGTTTGGTCATGCTCCATTTTCGTCACACAAGAATGCTCTCATCATGCACAACCCCGATGATAAGCCAAGCAATTGTTTCATACTTTAGTAATCTCACTTTTTTCAACTTTCACGCAATACATGAGCGTGAGCCATGGATATAGAACTATGGGTGGAATAGAATAGAATGAAGGGGTAATGTGGAGAAGACAAAAAAGGAGAAAGTCTCACATTGACGCGGCTAATCAATGGGCTAGGGAGATGCCCATCAATTGATGTCAATGCAAGGAGTAGGGATTGTCATGCAACGAATGCACTAGAGCTATAAATGTATGAAAGCTCAACAAAAGAAACTAAGTGGGTGTGCATTCAACTTGCTTGCTCTCGAAGACCTAGGGCACTTGAGGAGGCCCATTGTTGGAATATACAAGCTAAGTTCTATAATGAAAAATTCCCACTAGTATATGAAAATGACAAAACAAAAGACTCTCTATCATAAAGATCATGGTGCTACTTTTAAGCACAAGTGTGGAAAAAAGGATAGTAGCATTGCCCCTTTTTATTTTATTTTTTTATTTTTTTGGGCCTTCTTTTTTTGGCCTTTCTCTTTTTCCCCTTTTTTTTTCTTTTGGGACAATGCTCTATTAATGATGATCATCACACTTCTATTTATTTACAACTCGATACTAGAACAAGATATCACTCTATATGAATGCCTCCGGAGGTGTACCGGGATGTGCAATGACTCATGAGTAACATGTATGAAAGAATTATGAACAGTGGCTTTGCCACAAATATGATGTTAACTACATGATCATGCAAGGCAATATGACAATGATGATGTGTGTCATAATGAACGAAACGGTGGAAAGTTGCATGGAAATATATCTCAGAATGGCTATGGAAATGCCATGATAGGTAGTATGGTGGCTGTTTTGAGGAAGATATAAGGTGGTTTATGTGTGATAGAGTGTATCATATCACGGGGTTTGGATGCGCCGGCGAAGTTTGCACCAACTCTCAAGGTGATAAAGGGCAATGCACGGTACCGAAGAGGCTAGCAATTATGGAAGGGTGAGAATGCGTATAATCCATGGACTCAACATTAGTCATAAAGAACTCACATACTTATTGCAAAAATCTACAAGTCATCAAAAACCAAGTATTACGCGCATGCTCCTAGGGGGGTAGATTGGTAGGAAAAGACCATCGCTCGTACCCGACCGCCACTCATAAGGAAGACAATCAAATAACACCTCATGTTTCAAATTTGTTACACAACGTTTACCATACGTGCATGCTACGGGACTTGCAAACTTCAGAACAAGTATTTCTCAAATTCACAACTACTCAACTAGCACAACTTTAATATCACTATCTCCATATCTCAAAACAATCATCAAGTATCAAACTTCTCTTAGTATTCAATGCACTTATATGAAAGCTTTTTTATTATTCCTAAAATAAAATTACCATGTTGTTCTAAAGGACTCTCAAAATAATATAAGTGAAGCATGAGAGATCAATTATTTCTATAAGATGAAACCACCACCGTGCTCTAAACGATATAAGTGAAGCACTAGAGCAAAAACTATATATCTCAAAAGAGACAAGTGAAGCACATCGAGTATTCTAACAAATTCCAATTCATGTGTGTGTCTCTCAAAAGGTGTGTACAGCAAGGATGATTGTGGTAAAATAAAAGGCAAAGACTCAAAACATACAAGACGCTCCAAGCAAAACACATATCATGTGGCGAATAAAAATATAGCTCCAAGTAAAGTTACCGATGAACGAAGACAAAAGAGGGGATGCCTTCCGGGGCATCCCCAAGCTAAGGATTTTTGGTGTCCTTGGATTTTACCTTGGGGTGCCTTGGGCATCCCCAAACTTAGGCTCTTGCCACTCCTTGTTCCATAATCCATCAAATCTTTACCCAAAACTTGAAAACTTCACAACACAAAACTTAACAAGAAAATATCGTGAGCTCCGTTAGCGAAAGAAAACAAAACACCACTTCAAGGTACTATATGAACTCATTCTTTATTTATATTGGTGTTAAACCTACTGTATTCCAACATATCTATGGTTTATAAACTTCATTAATAGCCATAGATTCATCAAAATAAGCAAACAACACACGAAAAACAGAATCTGTCAAAAACAAAACAGTCTGTAGTAATCTGTAACTAACGCAAACTTCTGGAACCCCAAAAATTCTAAAATAAATTTCTGTACATGAGGAATTTATCTATTAATCATCTTCAAAAAATAATTAACTAAATAGCACTCTCCAATAAAAAATGGCAGCAATTCTCGTGAGCGCTAAATTTTCTGTTTTTTACAGCAAGATCAAAAAGACTTTCCCCAAGTCTTCCCAACGGTTCTACTTGGCACAAACACTAATTAAACACAAAAAAACACATCCAAAACATAGAGTAGATAAATTATTGATTACTAAACATGAGCAAAAAGCAAGGAACAAAAATAAAATTGGGTTGCCTCCCAACAAGCGCTATCGTTTAACGCCCTTAGCTAGGCATAAAAGCAAAGATAGATCTTGGTATCGCCATCTTTCGTAGGCAATCCATAAGTGGCTCTCATAATAGATTCATATGGTAATTTAATTTTCTTTCTAGGAAAGTATTCCATGTCCTTCTTTAATGGAAATTGGAATCTAATATTCCCTTCCTTCATATCAATAATTGCACCAATCGTTCTAAGGAAAGGTCTACCAAGAATATAGGACATGAAGGATTGCAATCTATATCAAGAACAATGAAATCTACGGGCACATAATTTCTTTTTGCAACCATAAGAACAACATTAATTCTTCCCATAGGTTTCTTAATAGTGGAATCCGCAAGGTGCAAGTTTAAAGAACAATCATAAAATTCACAGAAACCTAGCAAATCACACAAAGTTTTTGGGATCTTTGAAACACTAGCACCCAAATCACACAAAGCATATCATTCATGATCTTTAATTTTAATTTTAATTATAGGTTCCCATTCATCATAAAGTTTTCTAGGGATAGAAACTTCCAACTCAAGTTTTCTTCGTAAGATTGCATCAAAGCATCGACGATATGTTTAGTAAAAGCTTTATTTTGACTATAAGCATGAAAAGAATTTAGCAAGGATTGCAACAAGGAAATAAAATCTATCAAAGAGAAATTATCATAATTAAATTCCTTGAAATCCAAGATAGTGGGTTCATTGCTATTAAAAGTTTTAACCTCTTCAATCCCACTTTTACCAATTTTTGCATCAAGATGTAAAAACTCTGAATTTTTGGGACGCCTTCTAACTAAAGTCGACTCATCTAACTAGGATTTAATAGGGGACACATCAATTAATTTTAGATCTTCATCTTTATTTTCATAAAAACTAGAAGAACACGCCTTCACAAAGCAATCTTTCTTAGCACGCATCCTAGCGGTTCTTTCTTTGCACTCATCAATGGAAATTCTCTTGACTTTGAGAGACTCATTGATATCATGCTTAGGTGGAATAGATCTAAGTTTCAAAGAATCAACATCAAGAGAAATTCTATGCACGTTCCTAGCCAATTCATCAATCTTGAGCATTTTTTCTTCAATCAAAGCATTGAAACTCTTTTGCGAACTAATAAATTCTTTAATACTAGATTCAAAATCAGAGGGCATCTTATTATAATTTCCATAAGAATTTTTGTAGGAATTACCATAATTATTAGAGGAATTACTAGGAAACGGCCTAGAATTAAAATTACCTCTATACGCATTGTTACCAAAATTGTTCCTACCAACAAAATTCACATCCATAGATTCATTATTATTCTCAATCAAAGTAGACAAAGGCATATCATTAGGATCAGTAGGAGCACTCTTATTAGCAAACAATTTCATAAGTTCATCCATCTTTTCACTCAAAACATTAATCTCTTCAATTGCATGCACCTTTTTACTAGTAGATCTTTCAGTGTGACATTGAGAATAATTAGCCATAATATTATCTAGGAGTTTGGTAGCTTCTCCTAAAGTGATTTCCATAAAAGTGCCTCCCGCGGCCGAATCTAAAAGATTTCTAGAAGCAAAATTCAACCCGGCATAAAAATTTTGTATAATCATCCATAAATTCAAACCATGTGTAGGGCAATTACGTATCATTAATTTCATCCTCTCCCAAGATTGTGCAACATGCTCATGATCAAGTTGCTTAAAATTCATAATATCGTTTCTAAGAGGGATGATCTTAGCGGGAGGAAAATACTAAGAGATAAAATCATCTTTGCACATATTCCATGAATCAATACTATTTTAGGCAAACACAAAAACCAAGCTTTAGCACGATCTCTAAGCGAAAACGGAAATAGCTTAAGTTTAACAATATCATTATCCACATCTTTCTTCTTTTGCATATCACAGAAATCAACAAAGTTGTTTAGATGGGTAGCGGCACCTTCACTAGGAAGGCCAGAAAACGGATCTTTCATGACAAGATTCAGCAAAGCAATATTAATTTTACAAGATTCAACATTGGTAAGAGGAGCAATTGGAGTGCTAATAAAATCATTATTGTTGGTATTGGCAAAGTCACACAAATTTAGTATTATCTTGAGCCATCGTGACAAGCAAGCAATCCAACACACAAGCAAACAAGCGAAGAAAAAGCGAATGGAAAGAGAGGGAGAAAGGAAAAGAGGGTGAATAAAACGGCAAGGGTGAAGTGGGGGAGAGGAAAATGAGAGGCAAATGGCAAATAATGTAATGCGAAGGGTAAGAGTTGTGATGGGTACTTGGTATGTCTTGACTTGGCGTAGATCTCCCTGGCAATGGCGCCAGAAATCCTTCTTGCTACCTCTTGAGCACTGTGTTGGTTTTCCCTTGAAGAGGAAAGGGTGATGCAGCAAAGCAGCGTAAGTATTTCCCTCAGTTTTCGAGAACCAAGGTATCAATCCAGTAGGATACCATGCGCAAGTCACCTTGTACCTACACAAACAAATAAGAACCTCGCAACCAACGCGATAAAGGGGTTGTCAATCCCTTCTCGTCCACTTGCAAGAGTGAGATCTGATAGACATAATAATAATAAGATAAATATTTTTGGTATTTTCATGATAAAGATTGAAAGTAAAGATTGCAAAATAAAATAGATTGGAAACTTGTATGATGGAAAATAGACCCGGGGCCATAGTTTTCACTAGTGGCTTCTCTCAAGATAGCATAAGTATTACAATGGGTGAACAAATTACTGTCAAGCAATTGATAGAAAAGCGAATAATTATGAGAATATCTAGGTATGATCATGTATATAGGCATCACGTCCATGACAAGTAGACTGACTCCTGCCTGCATCTACTACTATTAATCCACACATCGACCGCTATCCAGCATGCATCTAGAGTACTAAGTTCATAAGAACGGAGTAACGCTTTAAGCAAGATGACATGATGTAGAGGGATAAACTCATGCAATATGATATAAACCCCATCTTTTTATCCTCGATGGCAACAATACAATACGTGTCGTTTCCCTTTCTGTCACTAGGATCGAGCACCGCAAGATTGAACCCAAAGTAAGCACTTCTCCCATTGCAAGAAAGATCAATCTAGTAGGCAAAACCAAACTGATAATTCGAAGAGACTTGCAAAGATAACCAATCATACATAAAAGAATTCACAGAAGATTCAAATATTGTTCATAGATAATCTTGATCATAAACCCACAATTCATTGGATCTCGACAAACACACTACAAAACAAGATTACATCGAATAGATCTCCAAGAGAATCAAGGAGAACTTTGTATTGAGATCCAAAGAGATAGAAGAAGCCATCTAGCTAATAACTGTGGATCCGAAGGTCTGAGGTAAACTACTTACACGTCATCGGAGGGGCCATGGAGTTGATGTAGAGGCCCTCCGTGATCAATGCCCCCTCCGGCGGAGCTCCGGAAAAGGCCCCAAGATGTGATCTCTTGGGTACAGAAGGTTGCGGCGGTGCAATTAGGTTTTCGTGGTGCCCCCTGATGTTTTCAGGGTACGTATGTATATATAGTAGGAAGAAGTAGGTCAGTGGAGCCAAGAGGGGCCCATGAGGGTGGAGGGCATGCCCAGGGGGTAGGCACGCCCCCTGCCTCGTGGCCTCCTCGTTGATTGCTTGACGTGCACTCCAAGTCCTATGGATCACATTTGTTCCTAAAATCACGCTCCCGAAGGTTTCATTCCGTTTGGACTCCATTTGATATTCTTTTTCTGCGAAACACTGAAATAGGCAAAAAAAACAGCAATTTGGGTTGGGCCTCCGGTTAATAGGTTAGTCCCAAAAATAATATAAAGTGTATAAATAAGCCCATTAAACATCCAAAACAGAATATATAATAGCGTGGAATAATCAAAAATTATAGATACGTTGGAGACGTATCAAGCATCAACATGTCATGGTAAAGTTTTTGTCCCATTTGGGGCAGGTTTGGGTATATGCTTCTCACAAACCAGAGCTTCTCACAACAAGCATGATGGTTTTGGTAGGGAACGCCCCAACTTTGGGGGTGAAACGATATCCATTGCATCTAATTGCTTTCAATTTTTTCTCATGTCAACATATTACAAAAGGAGTGTTGTGTTATTTTTTGTGATTTTTTGGGGTTCGTTTGGACATTTTTATCCACTAAGTGAGTTTTCAATGCATTTATGTGCATAATTCAAATTTGAACTACATGCACATGCTCCGGTGCATATAAATTGGTTGAAAAATCAAATATTTGGTCCTTGGGTGCATGCTTAGGTACCATGCAAGAAATGGGAATGAATGTCAAGCACCGTGCCACCGTCACTCGGCCGCAAACATTGAGATACCTGGTTTTTAAATTCTAGTAAATCCAAAACTCGTCTAAAATTCATGAAACTTGGCATGCTATCATGGAGCGGCGTCAACATGCCATGGTAAAGTTTTTGTCCTATTTGGGGCAGGATTGGGTATATGCTTCTCACAAACCAGAGCTTCTCATAACAAGCATGATGGTTTCGGTAGGGAACGCCCCAACTTTGGGGGCGAAACGATATCCATTGCCTCTAATTGCTTTCAAAAAATTTCTCGTGTCAACATAGAACAACATGAGTGTTGTGTTATTTTTTTGTGATTTTTTGGGGTTCGTTTGGACATTTTTATGCATTAAGTGAGTTTTCAATGCATTTATGTGCATAATTCAAATTTGAACTACATGCACATGCTCTGGTGCATATAAATTGGTTGAAGAATCAAATCTTTGGTCCTTGGGTGCATGCTTAGGTCCCGTGCAAGAAATGGGAGTGAATGTCAAGCACCGTGCCACCGTCACTCGGCGGCAAACATTAAGATACCTGGTTTTTAAATTCTAGTAAATCCAAAACTCGTCTGAAATTCATGAAACTTGGCATGCTATCATGGAGCGGCATCAACATGTCATGGTAAAGTTTTTGTCCCATTTGGGGTAGGTTTGGGTATATGCTTCTCACAAACCAGAGCTTCTCACAACAAGCATAATGGTTTCGGTAGGGAACGCCCCAACTTTGGGGGCGAAACGATATCCATTGCCTCTTATTGCTTTCAAAAAAATTTCTCGTGTCAACATAGAACAACAGGAGTGTTGTGTTATTTTTTGCGATTTTTCGGGGTTCGTTTGGACATTTTTATGCATTAAGTGAGTTTGCAATGCATTTATGTGCATAATTCAAATTTCAACTACATGCACACGCTCCGGTGCATATAAATTGGTTAAAAAATCAAATCTTTGGTCCTTGGGTGCATGCTTAGGTCCCATGCAAGAAATGTGAATGAATGTCAAGCACCGTGCCACCATCAGTCGGCCGCAAACATTGAGATACCTGGTTTTTAAATTCTAGTAAATCCAAAACTCATCTGAAATTCATGAAACTTGGCATGCTATCATGGAGCGGCATCAACATGCTGTGGTAAAGTTTTTTTTCCATTTGGGGCAGGTTTGGGTATATGCTTCTCACAAACCAGAGCTTCTCACAACAAGCATGATGGTTTCGGTAGGGAACGACCCAACTTTGGGGGAGAAATGATATCCATTGCCTCTTATTGCTTTCAAATTTTTTCTCATGTCAACATAGAACAATAGGAGTGTTATGTTATTTTTTGTGATTTTTCGGGGTTTGTTTGGACATTTTTATGCATTAAGTGAGTTTTCAATGCATTTGTGTGCATAATTCAAATTTGAACTACATGCAGATGCTCCGTTGCATATAAATTGGTTGAAAAATCAAATCTTTGGTCCTTGGGTGCATGCTTAGGTCCCATGCAAGAAATGGGAATGAATGTCAAGCACCGTGCCACCGTCACTCGGCCACAAACATTGAGATACCTGGTTTTTAAACTCTAGTAAATCCAAAACTCGTCTGAAATTCATGAAACTTGGCATGCTATCATGGAGCGGCATCAACATGTCGTGGTAAAGTTTTTGTCCCATTTGGGGAAGGTTTGGGTATATGCTTCTCACAAATCAGAGCTTCTCACAACAAGCATGATGGTTTCAGATAGAACACCCGTATGCAAAGTGAGAGCAGGATTTGTGCATCTCTTGAACACAAATGGTTCTTTTGGATGACCCGTGTGAATCATTAGCGGGGCGGTGCGGTACTATTCAATTTGACAGCGGGCGGCGTAGTTCCCGATATGGCTTTAATGCAGACGAGGGAGAGGGTAGCGGTTCCCGAAATGTTGAACGGCCAATGATGCATCCTCCTTCAATTAGCATCGTGTGAATGTGTGGGGGAAGTAACGGGAGGACCGGGAAAAGAGGCGGGACGATGTGAATGCAACGTAGTTTGCACTCATATAAAGGCGCCCTCCATTCCAATGCATCTACCACATCATACGCACCTAAGCATTTGCCTAAGCACCTACACTAATAAGCGCAAAAGTGCCCACTCCAGACCCATGGCGGCGATGTGCGCAAGCAGCCGGCGGCTGCGCTAGATGGTCCACGACACCGGCCTGCGGCATGGCATCGTGGATCGCCTCCATACGGTGTTGGCGACCGGCTGGTGGATGGCCGCCGTCGACGCCAGCTACGACTCTCAGTTGGACCAGATGATCGTTCGCAGCACCAACAGGTTCACCGTCGTTAAGAAGCTCATGGACGACATCACCGTACTCCTCCAGCCCGCGTGCCCAGGCTCCTCATTGCCTGCCACCCTAATCGGACTCCATGGTCCGAACCTCTTTGAAGCATTGGTGGCCCTGTGACTACCCGCCAACGCCACGAATAATTTCCACCTGGAGGTGGCGTTCGCCGTGAGGCGCCTTGCCCTACAAGAAACTGTCGACCTACGCATCCATGTGTACGAACGAATCGTGTACATAGGTATCTACAAGGCCAGTGAGGACGCTATGACGTTGGGCTTCTTCAGCCGGGTGGAAGCCTGGGATGCCTTAGTTGAGAAGCACCTTGACCTCGCCACACAAGCCACCGCTCCTTAGCCGCCGGTCGGTGGCCCGGTCGGCGCACTGAGTTGAGGAGGAGGATGTCGTACATTGATGGATGCATATTTCTTCTTGCCTCCTGTAACCACCACTGCGATCGCATCATCGTGGCCTTAATTCTTATTTTGTTGTTGCATTCTCGTTCCAGTCAATACAGACATGTGTGATCCCTTTGCTCAATACAGACATCTCCGTTCTAGTCTTATTTTGATTGGCTTGAATGAAGGTATATCCCGCCGTTAGGCGCCGCAGCGCACTATGCTCGTCGTTAGGCACCGCGGCGCGCTCGGCTTGTGGACAGCTTTTCCTTGCGTGTTCAACTGCTATATATATATATATGGTTGCTCGCCGTTGAGGCGACCATGGAGCGCTCTGCTCGCGTCCCTCCGCGTGCGCTCTGCCAGCGGTTGGGCGTGCGCATGATCACGTCGGGGGCCCCGTATGCATGCGGTTGCGCCGCGCACCACGCGATGCAGTTACGTGCGGCACGCTGGAGTTACGTGCTGCAAATTAGAACTACCATCAGGGCCTGCCGATATTCCTGGCCGTACGGCTTCCCCTTTAATTCCCGCGGCCATTATAACCTTAGTCTCTTCAACCTTTTGATCGCGCCCCACAACACAACAAGCACACCCATGACGACACATAGAGAGGGGATGTCCGGCAGCGCTCCAATGGAGTTCGGCGAGCATAGAGTGGAGACCCACTGGAGGGAGACGGATCTCTCGGTGGTGTACACCATCGACCCGGCTGTGGTGGACGACTACATCAACAGCGTTGAGCAGTTGCTTGCTGGAGACAAGTACAAGGTGGTCGGCATCGACCTCCAGTACACCGCCGGTCATCCCGGCATAGATCAGAAGGTTGTCGTCACCTAGTTGTGCGTGCGCCATCATGTCCTCATCTACCACTACCGCATGGCCACAGAGCCTTGCGACCGTTTCAACAGGTTTGCCAATAGCACCGACTACAAGTTCGCCACGGTGGATACCAAAGACGATGTAAAAGCGCTCAGTGTTATAGGCTTGGCCTGCAAGAACCTTGTCGAAATCCATGACCACTACAGGGTCTGGGGCAGCATGAAGTAGGACTCCCTGGTCGAACTCGCCTCAGCCATCATCGACCCCTACTATGAAAAGATGAAGTAGGATGCCCAGAGAACAAGTCCTGTATCCTGGCATGGGGCCTGGATGCGGCAACTGGATGAACCTCACCTCAGGTTTGCGGCCAAGAGTGTGTACACATGCTACGAGATGCATAGGCGGATCGTTGACATGATGAAGTGCCTCGTTACCCAAATCGATGAGCCCGGATCGAGCCACAAGCAGAGCAAGCGGCGTTACAAGAAGTAGATGATGATCAGATGATCGTTTATGCTAGTTAATCATGCATGTAATATATAATTTACTTTATTGGTGTGTGGAAATGTCATGTGTGTAGTAGCCACCTATGTAATTATGCATGGAATAGTTGACTTTGGTGTGTGCAAATGCCATGGTTGTAGTAGCCATCTATGTAAGTGGATGTTTAATTTGGTTATGCAAGCATGTCCTTATAAGTGTGTATATATATGTTGTTGTTCTGTATGCAATCCCATCGCACAACACACGTGTCTTATTAGCAGCAACCGTCTGTGTTCTTATCGGTCTACAGACACATTTCTGATTACAAATCTGTTTGTCGCGTATCACACACATCTTGTTAAGTTGAACCGTTTATGTTCTCATGTCTCAACGCAAACAGTTCATCCGAGTGAACCGCATGCCGTATATTGCACACACCTTTGATCTGGTTGGCCGTTTCTTTTGTGTTGCCTAATCACAAACAGTTCATCCGTGTGAATGGTATGCTGTGTATCGCACACGGCTTCATCTAGTTGCCCGTTTCTTTTGTTCCTCCTCATCGCAAAACAGTTCATTGAACTGAACCGTATGCCCTTCATCGCACACGCAAATAAAACCTGAACTGTGTTTGATGCATCCGTCATCGCAAACATTTTACACATTTCTGACGGTTTTCATACAACACCATTTGCGATTATGGCATCACACACAGTTTCTCGAAGGGTCTCTGATCGTAGTGTGCGTTAGCAGCATCCTGCAGTAGTGAGTGCCCTCACTCATGTTAACTTGCTCCTCAGACTTGTTCTAGCTGTCACCCTGATCAGACATTTCTGACACTGTAAACTGAAAGCTGACCCTGTGAATAGATGTAGTCGAGATAGAGTGGATGAGCATCACAAAGTACAGAGATTTTGCAAAACATTTCAGTCAAAAACTTAGTTTTAGTTTTCCACAGGAAGCATTTCGGAGCTACCGATTTGTTAAACTCGGTGCCACTGAAGCAACATTGGAGTCTGAACTAGTGACATTGGTCAAACCGAGACACAGTTCGGTGAATCCGAGATTGCTAGGGGTTCACTGAGAGTTGAACTCGGTCACACCGATTTGCAAGTTTCGGTCAGACCGAAAGTTACAAGTGCAATGGCCTAAGCCAAATTGGTGAGACCGATTTCAACAACTCGGTCAGTCTGAGATGAGTTCGGCAGAAACCTAAATCTAAATTTTTGAATCAAAACTAATCTAAAGGGAGTTTTTGCTGGATAGATTGATCTCATACGTGGTAAGAATCATGGCATTGACTTTGTGCTAAGAATCGGAGGTAAATATTGCACAAAGGATCGAACTCATACCCTAACTTGGTGATGAGCTCGCTACGGTGGCAACGGTGGTGAAGATTTCCATTGACGGCGGCGGAGACCAGCGGCGGGTGGTCGCTGGCGATGGGAGATGATCCAAAGACCCGAGTCGACAGAGCAGGACACGCGCAGGCGAAAAGGTTTCGGAGGAATTTCCAAAATTTGACCGATGGGTATATATATCCTGACCCTGTCGGTGTGACCAAGTGGAACGACTCGATGGCACCAAGATGCAGAATCGCAAGCGGTTACTACAACTCGCTGTGACCGAATGGTTCAAATCGGTTGCACCGAGAGTGAAAACCTAGATCAACTCAATGAACTCGGTATGACCGAAAGGGATGAATCGGTCAGACCGAAACACACAGAGAGGTTTTGGAAGTTGAAGTCTATGACGAATCGGTGACTCTGAGTGTTCCTCACCCAGAGGGTTCGAATCTGACTTGATCAAACTTTGTGATGTAGCATCAATAGAGTTTCAGACGAGAAAAGCATAGATAGCTAGAGGAAGTTCTTAGGTATTCTTGTCCATCAATTTGGCAAAAGAAAAAGACCAAACAATCAAAGCAACAAATGGATTTCCTCAAATAAGAAAAATATGCAATCAACATGCTCACACAATAAGATAGCAAATGAAATATGTGGCAAAGCATGCACAAACACTCTAGCATCTATCAAGCAATTGGAGATGACTGGGTCATCTATATATGATTATATTGACCGAGGAGTCAAATGAGAACATTTGATCATAGGCCATACTCATCGTTTAAGCACAAGTGGGGTTACCACTTTTACATAAAGCATTGTTGTGTTCACATCATTAGAGTTGCTTTAGCTCAATTCTTAGAGTAAAGCTCCCCCTAGATGTGATATCCCCCCTAAGAGGGATGAACTAACCTTGGGTTTTGTCGATGATGACTTCATGTAGATGTTGAAGATGTGGATGCTCAATGTTGATGTGGATCATTTGGAGCAATCCGTTGGAGTGAGTTGCACTTTCAATACCGACATGGGTTAGTCCCACAAGGAACAAACAAGGATATCCATACACATAGAGTGAAGTACACATAAGATGATGTCCATGAAAGCATTAGGTTACCTTGTCCCTTGTCTTACCAACAAGAGGGTTTGTGACTCCTTGAACTAGTGCAAGATGTGGAAGTTGTTTGCACTTGTTCTTGCCAAAATGATATGAGTGAAGTATGTTGGTGGAGTTATCCTCAAGAACTCTCTAGTTCTTCTTCTTCGGGATCCACATCATCTTGATGGGAATGTTTGGGGTTGTAGTAGTACTTGATGAAGTTGAACTTGATGTAGTCTTGTGAACCCACTTGACCAAGGCCTTGGGAGCTTCTTCAAATGCATCAATCTCCTCTTGAAGCTTGTCCTTGCCTTTTTGATTGTGGTCTTGTGGTGGAAGATCATCTTGAGCTTGTGTCCCCTCAAAGGAAGTAGGATCATACTTCTCTTGTTGAGGAACAAACTTCATCTTGGGGTATTGATCTTCTTCCCACTCAACTCCATTGGCATTGAATTTTCGTTCAAAACCAACACCTTGATTCTTTTGGTGCCTTCCTTGCTTGCGTACAATTTCCTCAAATTGCTTACTTCCGGCAAGGCTCTTGTAAACACCTTTCTCTATAATTCCCTTCGATAAGCTATTTTCTTGCTCAAGTGTAACTTGGCTAAGAGAATCATTCGTGGAATCAAGAGAACTACTAGAAGCAGCAACATTGGATTTAGCATGATTATTGTTACTACTAGAGGAAGAATCTTTCTTACTCCTGTTGCTAAATCTTACTTGTGGCATGTAAGTAGACAAGAGTAAATGCTTGGCAATGTAAGAAGAACTTTTCTTACGAAGATCATCATTGATTGCTTTTAAGAACCCATGCTCTTCATCAAGATTGAGTTTTTCAAAGCGTACCTTCTCATGAGTCTTTAAAATCTCTCGATGACCTTCCAAGGTAGTTTCATGAGCTAACTTAAGAGTGTTTAGTTCTTTAGTTAAACGCTCAATCACCATCTTATCATCGTCATTTGTTTTATCTTGATTAGCATAATTAATAGCAAGTTCATCATAGTTTTCATCACTAGAGTGGTCAACAAGTAAATCATCATCACCTAGCAAATCATCTTCATCACTATTGAAATCAACATACTCGGGGTGTGATACCTTTGGGCCTTTAGCCATGAAGCATCTTCCAATTCCTTCATTTGGTTAGTCAAATATGTCATAGGAGTTGGTTGACACAAGTGCTAGACCGGCAACACCTTCATCTTGATTATATTCGGAGTCAGAGTAATAACTTCTCTCGGAGTGGCGGTCGAAGTCTGAGCCGGATACCCATTCACCAACATGAGCTTGATGTCTTAGTTTTGTGTAGCTCCTTGATAACTTGTCCTTCCTTTCCGAATCCTTGCTTCTGCGAGAGGTTCTTCGTTCATAACGATCTTCTCTACTCCTTCTCTCTCTTGGAGGTGATTCTTCTCTTCTACTTCTCCTTTTAGGTGAGTCCTCTCTTTTTTTGTAGGGAGCCGTGTAAGTGCATCTAGTGCCACCCCTAGTTGGTTTTGGAGTATTGACGGCAAACCTAGTTGAGGGACTAATGTGTTTGTGAGAATTGCAGGAAAACACAGGTAGAAGTCCCTCATTGATTCGGTTTTACTACCAGAGATGACCCCTAAAAATGTACGAAGACATTGAAGACAATGGTGGTTTATGAAGATATTCATATTGAAGACAATGACATGAGAAGACTCCCTATGAAGCTTATGGAACTCGAAGACTTAGATCCTTCGTAGTTTCATTTCATTTATGTTGTGTCGTAGGAACCACCGTACTGTTAAGTGGGGTCCAAGAGAACCAGTCAGAATGACTGAAGTGATGCCTAATTCAAATCCTATGTCTTCGAGCGAAGACTATGAGAGCAAATCTTGTCCAGAGTCAGACAAGTCAGCTTTACTTGTAGCCCAAGTAAAGTTGCCGTGTGAGTTCAAAATTCGACCGTTGGTACATGTGTCAGTTCCTTAGTGACCCAGGGTCATTTCGGACAAATCAGGTCGGGTTGCCAAGTGGCTATAAATAGCCCACCCCCACAACCATAAACGGTTGGCTGCTCAGATTTCAGTGCACGGCTTTTGTCGTTTGAGAGCAACCCACCTCGAAGCCTTTGAGAGAAAATTCCTAGCGAGGAGAAAAGCCCTAACCACCCAGAGCCAGAGTAAATTGGGCATCACTTAAGTCTTCGTGTCTGAGTGATCTGAAGACTTATTACACTTGAGGACTGTGCATCCTCCAGACGGTTAGGCGTCGCGTTCTGAGCATCCAAGAGAAATTGTGGATTGCCAGTGAACGAAGTCTGTGAAGGTTTGGAAGTCGCCTGAAGACTTACCACGAGTGATTGGACGAGGTCTGTCCTTAGTTCAAGGAGAATACGGTGAGGACTGGGTGTCTTGGACTAAGTGTCCTTGACTGGGTGTCCGGGACTGTGTGTCCTGAGGTTTAAATACCTAGCCGCTCCAACCAGACGTACAGTTGTCACAGCAACTGGAACTGGTCCAACATATCATTGTCTTCAACAAGTCACTGGTTTTATCTTCACTTCCTTCTCTTGCTATTACTCATTGTGAAGTCATTGCATGCTTGCTTTATCATTTGTCTTCACAACGTGAATGCGTGATCTGTTTGGCTTCATAACCTCTTCCTACTTGATCCTTATTACACTGAAGCTGTTTGTCACTGTGCTTTCACTCTATTGAATACATGACTATGACTGGCCTAGTGTAATCTAACTTCCGCTGCTTAGTAATAGGCATAATCTTCACTGTTTGTCTTCATAACTTTCACGTTAAGAAGACTTTCATAAAAATCGCCTATTCACCCCCCCTCTAGTCGATATAACGCACTTTCAATTGGTATCAGAGCAAGGTGCTCCCTTGTTCTGTGTGATTCGGTTTAACCACCTGGAGTTTTAGCTATGTCGACTGCAGGGATAATCAAAGTCTCCGCTGCTTGCCCCGTCTTCGATGGAATTGAATATCCCTACTGGAAGAATAAGATGCGCATGCATCTTGAAGCCATTGATGTTGACCTATGGTATGTCGTCGAGAACGGCGTTCCCAAGGCTGGAGAAGGTGTCACTGCTGCTGATGTCAAGAAATTCGTTCAACTGGACTCTACTGCTAAGAATATCATCTGTGGTCATCTGACCAAAGGACAGTATGGCCGTGTGAGTGCCTTGAAGACATCCAAACTGGTCTGGGACTGGCTCTCCAAAGTTAATGAAGGCATCTCAACCCAGAGAGATCAAAGAATCAGTGTCCTTCGCAATCTCTTCAACCGCTTCAAGCGAAATGACAATGAGAATGTCCAGCACACATTTGACAGACTCACTGACATCACAAACGAGCTTCAAGCCCTCGGCGCCACTGAGATCACCAAACATGAAATCGTCAAGATGCTGCTGAGATCACTTGATAGTTCGTTTGACATCCTGGCCCTGATGATTCAAGAACGTCCTGATTTCAAGACACTCGATCCGTTTGACATACTTGAGAGGCTCAACACACATGAGTTTCAGCTTTCTGAGAAAAGAGATATCTACGGTCCAAACTATGGGCGAACTCGAGCCTTGAAGGCAAAAGCTGTCTCCTCATCTGAAGAAGAATCTGACTGCAGTTCTGATGATCCTGAAGACATTGGAAGAGAACTTGCAATGCTAGTGAAGAAGTTCCAAAAATTCACCAAGAAGAAAGGCTTCAGAAAATCTTCACGATCAAGCTCCAGGAATGATGAAGCTTCTGCTCATGACTACAAGAAGAAAACATGTCACAAGTGCAAGAAAACTGGGCACTTCATCTCTGAGTGTCCACAGTGGGACAATGAGAACAGAAGGAAGAAGAAGAGCAAGGAATATGATTCTGACGACAAGAAAAAGAAGAAACACTCAAAGTCTTCTTCCAAGTCTTCATCAAAGTCTTCATCACACAAGAAGAGCTCATCTGGCAAGGCACGTGCGTTTGTTGGAAAGGAGATGGATTCAGAAGAGGAGTCCGCATCTGAGGAGGCAGAGGTGGAGTCTGAGGAGGAGTCTGATTCTGGCATTGCGAGTCTGGCTACAGCATACGTCGCCAAGTCCATCTTCAACATTGAAGACAATGACTGCATCACCGACACCGACGCAAATGACAAGAACGACTCCACTCCTACCTACTGCTTCATGGCACGCGGTGCCAAGGTAAACACACGCACTACTCGCTATGAAACATCTAGTGACGATGACTCTGAATGTGATTCAAAACCTAGCTACAGAACACTTGCTAAAATTGCAACTGAACAACAGAAAGCTATGGAACATATTCAAAAACTGTTAGACAGAAGCGATGATCTGTTGGGTGCCGAAATGACTCGTTCTGAATCCTTAATTGAAGACATAAAAAATCTTCACGTTAAGTATCAGGAACTTGAAGATCGTCTTGATACTCTCTCAACAACTCATGAAAAGCTTTCCTATGATTATCTTCAAAGGAAGCAAGAACTTGAGAAATTGAGAGCGGCTCATGAAGATCTTCAAAAGGAAAACGAGTCACTTCGCGCCGAACAGATCAGTTCCGCTCAGGAAGGATTTGAACCACCATGTCTTAAATGCATTGAGCGTGATAATGCTACTTCTGTTGCTGAATGTTCCACTGCTACTGCTGTTGCAATATCTTCAACTGTTGATGTGGTAACTAACCCCTCTGCTGAGGATACCACTGCTATTGCTGATGAGAATGCTAGGTTGAAGACATTGCTTGAAACAGGGATGTACAAAAGTCTGAAAGGGCATCAGACACTATGTGATGTCCTTAAGAAGCAGATTCTGAACCGAAACCCTAGGAAAGAGGGTGTTGGGTTCGTGAGGAAAATTAATGCAGATGGCTCTTACTGGAAACCTGAGCAGTACCCCAAAACCACATGGGTTGCTGCAAAGGAATCCTCAGCAGATCCATCCAATCTATCTGGCTTCACTTGTGCTAACCCCATTGTCATTGATGAATCCTTTGATGCAAACTATAAACTGTTTAAGAATCAGAATAGTGAAGTGTTTGCCAGGTACATTGGTACTAACTGCAGGAATGGACCGCCTATGAAGAAGATCTGGGTTCCGAAAAAGTGTCTGGAAAATCTTCCTGTGAATGTCTTCATGACACCTCACTTGAAGAAGACAAACCTCAGACCAAAGGCTTCATATGGTCCAAAGGCTTCATACAGACAGAGGACTCACCAGAGTCGCACTAACGCAAATGTTTTGCAGGGAAACCATAATCAGGCATATGAAAATGAGATCGGTTCATCAAACTGCCATGTTCATATGAATAAGAACTATTCTGCCTATTCTTATGATTACTATTTTCCCCCTGCTAGACTGTTTGCTAGGGCTCCAAAGCCAAAGTTCTCACATGCTGCACTTAGACTTATTGCTTTAAGCCACCCTTGAAGATGTGGGTGGTTAAGAAAGCTTAACTCTCTTTTGCAGGGAAAGGTCTCCAGCAGAAAAACAAAATCTTCTGATGCTAGTGCTGGGGACCTTAAAAATCTTGTAGGGCGCAAGATAAAATGCCCGAATGGCATCATTATGTACTTTGCTCCTGAATCGCTTGCTACTCTCCCTATTAGTCCCAATCTAGATCTAAGTTTTCATAACCCACTGGTTCATCAAATGTTTATGCTTCACAATTCTCTTCGTGAAGCCTATCCCCCTAACTGCACTGTAGGGTACGACACCAGCGACTTCAAAGTATTCAGAATGGATTATTGACAGTGGGTGTACAAATCACATGACTGGCAGAAGAAGCCTTCTTATGGACTCAACCTTACGTCCATCCGACAAGAGTCACATCACATTTGCTGACACTGGTAAAAGTAAGGTATTGGGTCTAGGTAGAGTTGCAATCTCAAAGGATCAACACATGGATAAAGTCATGCTTGTTGAATCCCTTGGCTTCAACTTAATGTCTGTCTCAATGCTTTGCGATTTGAATATGATTGTAATGTTTGGAAAACATCGTTGCCTGGTGCTAATGGAATCTGACAAATCTCTAGTGTTTGAAGGGTATCGGAAAGGTGATTTGTACGTGGTAGATTTCTCAGCAGGACCACAACTTGCCGTATGTCTTCTTGCAAAAGCTTCAGAATGCTGGCTTTGGCATCGAAGGCTTGGGCATGCTGGCATGAGGAACCTCCACACCCTTGCGAAGAAATAGCACGTCATAGGCATCGAGGGCGTCAAGTTCAAGAAAGATCATTTATGCGGTGCCTGTGAAGCAGGGAAGATGACAAGGGTAAAACATCCTTCGAAGACAATCATGACTACTACACAACCCTTCGAACTGCTCCACATGGATCTTTTCGGTCCCACTCACTACTCAACTTTTACTACTACTGCTTGTCTCTATGGCTTCGTAATTGTTGATGATTATTCTAGATATACTTGGGTGCACATAATCCTTTTCAAGACTGAAGTGCAGGATGTCTTCAGACGCTTCGCAAATCGAGCTATGAACAATTTTGGCGCCAAGATAAAGCACATCAGAAGTGACAATGGCACTGAATTCAAGAATACTGGCCTTGATACATATCTGGATACCGTGGGCATCACACATGAATTCTCAGCTCCATACACGCCACAGCAGAATGGCGTCGTTGAACGCAAGAACAGAACACTCATTGAGATGGCCAGAACAATGCTAGATGAATACAAGACTCCAAGAAAATTCTGGACTGAAGCCATTGATACTGCATGCCATACAATCAATCGTGTTTATCTTCACAAGCTTCTGAACAAGACATCTTATGAACTCCTAACTGGCAAGAAGCCAAATGTCAGTTACTTCAGAGTATTTGGCGCAAAATGCTGGATCAAGGACCCACACCACACCTCAAAGTTTGCACCAAAAGCACATGAGGGCTTTATGCTTGGATATGGAAAGGATTCACACTCCTACAGAGTCTTCAATCTCTTCCATTACAAAGTGGTCGAAACAGTGGATGTGCGGTTTGATGAAACAAATGGTTCACAAAGAGAGCAACTACCAAATGTGCTAGATGAAGTCCCAGCTAGTGAATCAATCAAGCTTATGGGAACTGGAGAGATTATGCCTTCTGAAGCTCATCCTGAAGAAGAACTCATCATCTCAGCACCTGATCAACATGAAGACAATGCTCAGCATAAAGACATTCCTCCAAACAACAACGTAGATCAGCAAGAGCAAAGTCTTCGCCCTATACATCCTCGTGTTGCAAATGAAGTGCAGATTGACAGAATACTTGACAGCATCAATGCACCAGGTCCACTCACTCGTTCAAGGGCAACTCAGCTAGCAAACTTCTGTGGGCATTTCGCATTCGTCTCAATATCAGAACCCAAGAAAATTGAAGAAGCCTTCATGGAACCTGAATGGATTAAAGCTATGCAAGAAGAGCTTCAACAGTTTGAGCTGAATAATGTATGGGAACTGGTTAAGCGTCCTGATCCACGGAAGCACAACATAATAGGCACCAAATGGATATACCGCAACAAGCAAGATGAGCATGGTCAAGTTGTCAGAAACAAAGCTCGTCTCGTTGCTCAAGGATATACTCAAGTGGAGGGCATTGACTTCGATGAAACATTTGCTCCTGTGGCTAGGCTTGAAGCCATACGCATACTGCTGGCCTATGCAAATCATCATAACATACTTCTATATCAAATGGATGTGAAAAGTGCCTTTCTTAATGGCAAGATTGAAGAAGAAGTGTATGTTGCACAACCACCTGGCTTTGAAAATCCAAAACATCCTGATATGGTATACAAGCTCAACAAGGCACTGTATGGCCTCAAACAAGCCCCTAGGGCCTGGTATGATACACTCAAGTACTTTCTGAAGAGCAAAGGCTACATACCTGGTTCCCTGGATCCCACTCTTTTCACGAAGACATATGATGGTGAACTGTTTGTATGCCAAATATATGTGGATGACATTATCTTCGGCTGCACCAATCAGAAGTATTGTGAAGAGTTTGGATATATGATGCAAGAGCAATATCAGATGTCCATGATGGGGGAGCTGAAGTTCTTCCTCGGTCTTCAGATACGGCAACAACGCAACGGCATCTTCATATCTCAAGAGAAATATCTTAAAGAGTGCCTGAAGAAGTTCGGTATGCAAGATTGTAAAGGCTTCACAACACCAATGCCAGCCAAACATCATCTAGGTCCTGACGACAATGGTAAAGAGTTCGATCAAAAGGTATACCGCTCCATGATTGGGTCTTTGCTTTATTTATGTGCATCTAGGCCAGATATCATGCTTAGCGTTTGCATGTGTGCTCGATTTCAAGCGGCACCAAAGGAGTCGCATCACTTAGCTGTGAAGCGAATTCTTCGATATTTGGCTCACACCCCAACACTAGGATTATGGTATCCAAAGGGCTTAGAGTTTGATTTGGTTGGATTTTCGGATGCTGATTATGCTGGTGACAAAGTTGATCGCAAATCTACATCAGGCACATGTCATTTTCTGGGACGATCACTTGTATGTTGGTCTTCAAAGAAGCAGAACTGTGTATCTCTCTCCACTGCTGAATCTGAATACATTGCTGCTGGATCTTGCTGCGCTCAGCTTCTGTGGATGAAGCAAACACTCAAGGATTATGGCATTCATCTGAAACAAGTGCCACTTTACTGCGACAACGAAAGCGCCATCAAGATTGCCAACAACCCAGTTCAGCACTCGAAGACAAAGCACATTGAAATTCGTCATCACTTTCTCAGAGATCACATTGTGAAGGAAGACATTGATATCATACACGTCAGCACTGAAGAGCAATTGGCAGATATCTTCACCAAGCCCTTGGATGAGAAGAGGTTTTGCAAGTTACGGTGTGAGCTAAATATCTTGGAATCCTCAAATGTCCTGTGATCAGGCACACATCCTAACACTTATGCATATTGATGACTTAGATGTGCAACACACGAAGTAAAGTATATCTTCAATCAATGAAGACATACATTCTAAGTGTGAATACATTAATGTGGAATTTGACTTCGGAGCGCCACGATAATTGTGCGTCGTGTCTGGGTCTAATACTTCCTATACGGTGGGTAACGCCACCACCAAACGTTCCATTTTGAAGTGTTTCACTCATGGCATTACCTTGCAATATCTTCACATTTGGTTTGGCTTCGAACTTAACATGTCTTCATGATTATCTTCACTACGTTGATTATATAGATATATACATACTAGTGTTCTGTCCTCTACAGCATTCACTTATAGCTATGTCTTCTTGGTTGAATCTTTTGAACTAAGTGAATGTGATCGGACCCTAACCTCTCTATGCTTTCTATCTCAAACTCTATCTCTCCAAGTCATATGCATTCTGTTGAAACTGTCGAATGTCTTCACTGTGTCCTTGTCAGCCGAAGACATAGAGACAACCATAAAAGTCTGTTTTTAATGCTCATTCCTCCACATAAGATCCAGAGAAGCAAGAACGACCGCCTGACAATTTAGGCGTGCGTGGGACGTGGAACAAACCCCAATCTTCCTCTAACTGGGCACGCGTGCCTCAAATGCGAACCGCCAGGGGCACCTGCGTAATAGCACAGTGCCGCCTCTGAGTCCATAAATTCACACTTACCGCGGTCATTATCTCCTTCTTCCACCCTCGCACGAACCCTAGCGCCACCGCTAGCACTCGACGACGCCGGAGACGAAGCGCTTCACTGCCGCAACCACTCCAACGCCGTCCTCACACCGACCGCGGACATCGTCCTCTCCGCCGTCGCCGTAGGTGTTTTCCGTCACCAAGTTAGGGCATGGAGGACTGAACTGCTCGGCATCAACTTCCTTCCGTCTAGCAGTTCCAGTGTGGTAAATAAAACTTCTTTTTATAGCCTCTTTTGATCTCTTGGTTCTGTCACTTTCTACCATAAGAAGTTTCTCTTCACACCAATTAGATCTCTCGCTGCATCTCATAACATGCCTAGTATATTCACTTGTGCTTCATAAAGCAGTTAGATTCCTCACTTGTACTGATCTATGGGTTCGTACAAATCTGGAACCAACTTCTTATCTATAAGTGAATGTCTTCGCACAATGAGGTCAATGTCTTCTAAACCGATTTATCTTCAAAATCTTCTGAGAATGCATATGACCTCTTCCCCTTCCCTCGCACCTTAATGTTGTCACAGGTACATGTCCGTGGGAGAATCCTTTGGATCTCATAGTCTGCATTCATTTGCAGAGTACTTGCAGCATCACATCAACTCTCCTGAAGCCAGTTCTTGTTGGTCAAGCAAAAGGAAGCCTTTGAAGCCTTTGAACATCTTGAAGCCTTCCAAGTTAAGATTCATGGCTTCAGAAACAGCAGCAAGGAAGGGAGGCAGACAGCGACGTGGTGGAACGTCCAAAGATCTGCCTGATGAATTGGCAGAGATGTACAAAACTGATCCTGAAGAAAGCTATGGTCAGCGCAAGACACGAATCCAATGGATTCGAAGATATTGGGCAGAGCAATGGTTTCAATACCGCTTCGTCACTCAGGAGTATGCCGAAAAGTGCGCCATCAAGAGACCATGGGGAGACGTATTATACAAAAATCTCGTACCCAGGTCCAGAGACGAAGCTATTGCTCAAGGCTTATATCCATGCATGGTGAGAGGACCACAGCCAGCTGAAGCACATCCGTCATCACTTCTCTGGTGTCGCGATGACAATCTGTTCAAGCGCAACT
The DNA here is from genome assembly GCF_003073215.2 of Triticum urartu. Classification (NCBI taxonomy): domain Eukaryota; kingdom Viridiplantae; phylum Streptophyta; class Magnoliopsida; order Poales; family Poaceae; genus Triticum; species Triticum urartu. Next base: position 248,521,166 of record NC_053022.1, on the reverse strand, counting down.
TCCAATTTGCTCAGAACTCTGCAAAGCAAAACAAGAAGAAGCTGGGATTAGACTTCAACCCTGGTCCCTCTGAACCAAGGGCAGATGGCACACACGACGCCGATCCCAATATCATCGGGCCGTATGCCAATCTTGCAGGCCTCATCACCCGCATCCTAGTCCAAGGGACTGCCGTGAATGACCCTCCAGCAGATACTGAGTCTGATGATGCCCCTGCTGTGCCGAAGCCAAAGCAGAAGAAGCCAAAAGCTTCAAAGCCAGCTGCTTCTCCCAAAATCTCAAGAGTGAAGCCATTGGCAACTGCACCTCCTGAAGCCAGTGTGCAGTCTGAAGATTTATCACGAGTCTCCAAGCCCCAAGAAGCCAAGAAGCCTCAGCCACACACAGGCAAAGAGCTCACAGCTGCTGCTATTCTGCGCTGCGAAACTCTTGATCTCTCAAGCGATGAAGATCTTGGAGATGACGCTCTTGAGCAGCTCATCAAGAGCAAGGAGGAGGCTGAAATCTTCAACAATCTGCCTCTGTTTGATGTCGCCATCATCCACAAATTCATCGATGAATGGTTTGCCTCACCGGACATCAGCTTCGATGATCTGCAGCTGCCCATAGGCCTCAGCGTTGCCTTTCAAGGCGCAATTGCTTCAGAACTTGCAATAGCCCAACGCATTGTAGAACTGAAGCAGAAAATTGATTATGAAAAGGCTCAGTTCAAGAAGCACGTGGCCAAGCTCAGCGTGCAAGAAGTGAAAGACTTCAAGATCATGTTGCACGAGCTGAAAGAGAACTTTCTGAAGACGCGTGCCGAAGCTCAAGGCTCGCGAGAGCGCATGAAGACTCTGGCTGATCGCTGCGTGCAGGCCTACAATGAGGCCGAGAAGCGCAAGGCATTTGGGCGTCCCGGCATTGACCCCAGGGTGGCCGCGAAGAAGAAAAAGAAGCCTGCTGTGCCTGAACCAGAAGCGCCAAGGTCAGAAACTGCTCCGATTGTCTTCCCCACTGCAACGACTGGCTCGAAGCCAAAGAGTCGATCAACCGCCTCACAGCTCAAGAAGACACGGACTGCAGAGGCTGAAGCTAAGAAGAGGAAACACTCTGAAGCCTCTCCTTCTGAACCCACCATCAAGAAGCGCAAGACCAAGAAATCTCGGGCTGCTCCCACAGAGCCCTTGATAGTTGAACCCCTCTCCGTCCGCTATCCTGACGCAGATCGTCAGTTGACTGTGCATGAGCCTGCCTTCACAGAGACTCCGCACGCTGAAGACATTCCAGCAGCTGACCACAACGCTGCTGAAGACATTGGTCTCCAAGACAATGTACAAGGTGATGCAGCCCTTCCTCAGCTTGAGACAAGCGAACTGATCAGCATTGGTCGTCCATTGACGCCAATCACACAAGATGCATCGTGGGTAGATCACCCACAGGAGGAAGATAATGAGCCCCAGCCCACTGCAACTCCACCGGCGTCGCCTACATTCCGTAGGCTTCGCAAAGGGCCAAGGGCTCAGGCTGCTGACGACATTCCAACTCCCCCGCACCAACAAGAAGCAGTTCTCCAGGAGAACGTGCCTGAGTTCGTCCCTCCCACTACACGTGTGGAGGCGGCAAATGTTGAGGCTACCACAAACAACGCCGAAGCAAATGTGGAGCCCTCCCCAACAACAGCTTCAGAAGACACTGAAGCTACTGCTCCTGAACCTTCTGTGCCTTAGTCTGCTGCGGGTCCCCAATTCAACTATCATATTGCGCACAGGCCCCAGGTCCAGAAGCCAATCCCACGACTGCCAAGGTTCCCAGGTTCTGCATCAGCTCCTAGCTCCTTCAACATCAACGGCTTCAGGACAGATAACACGTTTTTCAACAGCTCCAAGAACCCTTATTCAAGGGAACGGATTGTATCAGATAGGTTCTGGAGCTATCAACAGCACAGCTATTATTCATGCATCCTATACAACCAAGGCTGCATCTTTCCTCACAAGCGCCTTGAGGTTGAAGCTGTTGCTGGTCTGCCTGGTCTGGAAGAAGCATTGGATTGCTTCAAGCAAGTGGGTCTGCTGCCGTTTATCACCGATGAAGAGCACTGGAACGAAGAGCTTCTGCTCCAATTCTATGCCACCCTGCATATCAAAGGCTATAACAGAGATCCGAAGACATGGGTCCTGGAGTGGATGACCGGCAATGTCCATCATGAAGCCAATGCTTTCGACATAATTGAGCTTACCGGCCTTCCCACTCCTGGCGAATTCTTTGAAGAAGGCTGCCAACTCCATGCTAAAGCAATTGAGAGCATATTTCAGCGTCCTGAGCCAGATATGAGTCAGATGCTCTCAATGATGAAGCCATTGCCTCCTAATGCACCCTATCCAACTCGGTTCTTCGTTGAAGACTTAGAGTACCTGCCCAGAACAATATATCACATCATAAGGCGGACTCTCTGGCCCGTAAAGGGACACTCTCGATATGCAACGATTGAAGGTGCAATGAAGACTCTCATCTTCTGCATTCTTCATGGCAAATGCTTCAACGCACAGGATCTCTTCATCCGTCAACTTGCAGCGTCTGCCTCAGAATTGTTTGGATTGAAGTTCTATGCTCCTTGGGTTATGAGGCTGATCAAGCTTCACTCTGCAATCTCCTATCAACCCTCAGCCCGCAACCATAGGATATTTTTGCCAGATGTGGACACATCTGCTGAAGCAATATATCCAGAGCCTGCCAAGCAACCATTAAGTCTTCAAAATGCAGAACACCAGAGCTTCACTCAAAATATTGAAGGAGTTGAAGCTCTCTCCCGAGTGTATCCAATGGCTGGCACCACACGTGCCCCTGCATCAACTGAAGCCACTAACAGCACAGCTGCAAAGAGACCCAAGAAGCGCGCTCGTGCACTCAATGACTGAGAGCTTCTTGTGGCTCTTCACCAAAAGCACGATAGGCATCACGACTGGCTCAAGAGGCAGATGAGAAGCATCATGCAAGACGTCAATCGCATCAGAAATCTGGCAACCAAGAATGCATTTGTCGCACACGAGACCTGTCGCCGCACTTGGAAAGGCCTCACCATGATGTGCACTGAAGCTGACCTGCATGAGGATGGCTTCAAAGAGAGATTCAAATTTGACTCCACGCCTCCAAGAAAAGCTGTGATGCGAAGCACACCATCACTTGAAGAGTCAGAGTTCTCTTCTTCTGCTGCCACCGTGTCTTCCCGGATTATTGAAGAAGAAGACGATGCAACATCATCTCCACCTGCTTCAACACGCGTCGAATCTGCACCAAGCTCGTCTGTACCGCCACCAAACAACTCCACCGACCCTGCTGCGCCTGGGAACGCGTAGAAACCTCTATGTCTTCAAACCTTTTTGGTCATCACTGACAAAAGGGGGAGAAGCATATGATGTTTATAGTCTTCAAGCGGGTCACTATGGGCGGGTGCCTTCATATTTTGCTACATTTTGCTTCGTGCTTACAACTCCCGTTTTTGCTACATTTGCTTCATTGAGTTGTAACACTTAGCCTTGATGGTCGTCTGCTACCTGTTTGTCACTCCGTTTTGCGAAGATAAATTCTGCATGTGCGACGATAAATTCCGCACTCATCTCATTCTGCAGACGTCCATTTTCCATTATGCATGTCATTATCTTCATATACTTTCACATGCATAGTGGATTGTCATCATAAGTTGAAGTGGATCTCCACAAGTACAACCAGCCATGTGCATTTGCATTCAAGAAGCAAATTGCTTATATGCACATCTTTAGGGGGAGCCCTTGCAACTTATGAAGACAATTCCTCTACAATTTCACAAATTATGTTCCCCGTTGAAAACTTCAACGAGTTTGTCATCAATCACCAAAAAGGGGGAGATTGTAAGTGCATCTAGTGCCACCCCTAGTTGGTTTTGGAGTATTGACGGCAAACCTAGTTGAGGGACTAATGTGTTTGTGAGAATTGCAGGAAAACACAGGTAGAAGTCCCTCATTGATTCGGTTTTACTACCAGAGATGACCCCTAAAAATGTACGAAGACATTGAAGACAATGGTGGTTTATGAAGATATTCATATTGAAGACAATGACATGAGAAGACTCCCTATGAAGCTTATGGAACTCGAAGACTTAGATCCTTCGTAGTTTCATTTCATTTATGTTGTGTCGTAGGAACCACCGTACTGTTAAGTGGGGTCCAAGAGAACCAGTCAGAATGACTGAAGTGATGCCTAATTCAAATCCTATGTCTTCGAGCGAAGACTATGAGAGCAAATCTTGTCCAGAGTCAGACAAGTCAGCTTTACTTGTAGCCCAAGTAAAGTTGCCGTGTGAGTTCAAAATTCGACCGTTGGTACATGTGTCAGTTCCTTAGTGACCCAGGGTCATTTCGGACAAATCAGGTCGGGTTGCCAAGTGGCTATAAATAGCCCACCCCCACAACCATAAACGGTTGGCTGCTCAGATTTCAGTGCACGGCTTTTGTCGTTTGAGAGCAACCCACCTCGAAGCCTTTGAGAGAAAATTCCTAGCGAGGAGAAAAGCCCTAACCACCCAGAGCCAGAGTAAATTGGGCATCACTTAAGTCTTCGTGTCTGAGTGATCTGAAGACTTATTACACTTGAGGACTGTGCATCCTCCAGACGGTTAGGCGTCGCGTTCTGAGCATCCAAGAGAAATTGTGGATTGCCAGTGAACGAAGTCTGTGAAGGTTTGGAAGTCGCCTGAAGACTTACCACGAGTGATTGGACGAGGTCTGTGTGACCTTAGTTCAAGGAGAATACGGTGAGGACTGGGTGTCTTGGACTAAGTGTCCTTGACTGGGTGTCCGGGACTGTGTGTCCTGAGGTTTAAATACCTAGCCGCTCCAACCAGACGTACAGTTGTCACAGCAACTGGAACTGGTCCAACATATCATTGTCTTCAACAAGTCACTGGTTTTATCTTCACTTCCTTCTCTTGCTATTACTCATTGTGAAGTCATTGCATGCTTGCTTTATCATTTGTCTTCACAACGTGAATGCGTGATCTGTTTGGCTTCATAACCTCTTCCTACTTGATCCTTATTACACTGAAGCTGTTTGTCACTGTGCTTTCACTCTATTGAATACATGACTATGACTGGCCTAGTGTAATCTAACTTCCGCTGCTTAGTAATAGGCATAATCTTCACTGTTTGTCTTCATAACTTTCACGTTAAGAAGACTTTCATAAAAATCGCCTATTCACCCCCCCCCTCTAGTCGATATAACGCACTTTCAAGCCGTACACTCATTGGAGTAGTGTCCGGGTCTTCCACAATTGTAGCAATTACTCTCATGACTAGAAGATCTTTGGTCATTGTAGGATCTTGACTTGGAACAACTTTATTTGCTTCTACTCTTGTAGAACTTGTTGAAGTTCTTCACCATTAGGCTCAATTCCTCATTGAAGACTTGTTTCTCACTTGATGATGTAGGAGCATCACAAGAGGCTTTGTAAGCACCACTAGACTAGTTGTGAAGCTCTTCTTGATTCTTGAGTGACATCTTGTAGGATCGAAAGTATTTCTAGAGGGGGGGGTGATTCGACTACTTGACCAAATAAAAACTTATCCTTTTTCCCAATTTTAGTTCTTGGCAGATTTTAGAAACTTTGGACAAGTCAAGCAATCTTAACACAATTCAAGCAAGCATGCAAAGAGTATATGAGCAGCGGAAAGTAAAGCATGCAACTTGCAAGAATGTAAAGGGAAGGGTTTGGAGGATTCAAACACAATAGGAGACACAGATGTGTTTGTCGTGGTTCCGATAGGTGGTGCTATCGTACATCCACATTGATGGAGACTTCAACCCATGAAGGGTAACGGCTGCGCGAGTCCACGAAGGGCTCCACCCATAAAAGGTCCATGAAGAAGCAACCTTGTCTATCCCACCATGGTCGTCGCCCACGAAGGACTTGCCTCACTAGCAGTAGATCTTCACGAAGTAGGCGATCTCCTGGCCCTTACAAACTCCTTGGTTCAACTCCGCAATCTTGTCGGAGGCTCCCAAGTGACACCTAGCCAATCTAGGAGACACCACTCTCCAAGAAGTAACAAATGGTGTGTTGATGATGAACTCCTTGCTCTTGTGCTTCAAATGATATTCTCCCCAACACTCAACTCTCTCTCACAGGATATGGATTTGGTGGAAAGAAGATTTGAGTGGAAAGCAACTTGGGGAAGGCTAGAGATCAAGATTCATATGGTAAGAATGGAATATCTTGGCCTCAACACAAGTGTAGGTGGTTCTCTCTCAGAAAAAGTAAGTTGGGAGTGTAGGTTTGTTCTGATGGCTTCCTCCATGAATGAAGAGGAGGTGGAGGGGTATATATAGCCTCCACACAAAATCTAACCGTTACACACAACGTGCCAATCTCGGAGGGACCAAATTGATAAACTCGGTCGGACCGATTTGGCAAAGCTAGTGACTGTTAGGATTTTCGGTGGGACTGACATGCAACTCGGTAGGACCGATATGGTTAGGGTTAGGGCATAACGTAATCTCGGTGAGACCGATTACACAAACTCGGTGAGACCGATTTTGGTAATAAATTAACCAGAGAGTTGGTCAGGCAAACTCAGTGGGACCGATTCGCTCATTTCGGTGAGACCGAAATGTTATGAAAGGGAAACAGAGAGTTTACATTGCAATCTCGGTGGGATCGATCGCTCATCTCGGTGGGACCGAGATCCCTATCGGTGAGACCGATTTGCCTAGGGTTTGTGGCAGTGGCTATGAGATCTGAGCTCGGTGGTGCCGGATACAAAGAATCGGTGGGGCCGAGTTTGACTTTTGGTTTAGGTCATATGTGAATGTGAGCAAGTAGTTGAGGGCTTTGGAGCATATCACTAAGCATTTTGATCAAGAGCCTCATTAAGCAACACCTCATCCCTCCTTGATAGTATTGACTTTTCCTATAGACTCAATGTGATCTTGGATCACTAAAATAGAAAATGTAGAGTCTTGAGCTTTGAGCTTGAGCCAATCCTTTTGTCCTTGGCATTTTGAGGGGTCCACTTTTCTCATCCATGCCATGCCAATCATTGAGCTTTCCTGAGATATTGATCTTGAAATAGCATTAGCTCAATGAGCTATATGTTGTTAGGAATTACCAAAACCACCTAGGGATAGTTGCACTTTCAATCTCCCCCTTTTTGGTAATTGATGACAACATATAGATCAAAGCTTCGACAAATAATAATAAGAGTGAAAAACATTGTCGCTTTGAGAAGTATGTGAAAAGCAAGAGCTCTGCTAAATTTGTGCATAGTTTAAAATTTGCTTTGGACTAAAAATGCACAATGAGTTAGGATCATGAGTTACTCTTCCATGCCACAAACATCTTGGTGGAGCGCTCAAAATGATAATAATTAAATACATGCACTCATCACCAAGCAAGGTGAATGATCATATGGGGATATAAAAGGATAATGTCATCCAACAAGCATTAAGGTAGCATATGATCAAACACATGCATGATCATCCAAGTATCACACAAAAGCATAAAGTATCTCAAATAAGAAAATAACAAAGTTCAACCACCAAAAAACAAGAGAGAACAAAGAGCAACACTCTCTCTCGAACCCTATGATCTATACATTTTCTCCCCCTTTGGCAACAAGTCACCAAAAGTTCATAAAACATGCATAGTTCTAGATCGACTCTCAGGCTTGGTCTTTAGGTGGTGGTGTAGATAAAACTCCAAGGACGAAGGCATCAGTTGATGTAGATGGAGCTGGAGGAGTGGGTGCTGGAGCTGGTGGCACTGAAGCTGTAGCTGGTGCAGATGAAGTTGCTCTGGTGTCTGTAACTAGCACTGCAGCAGATCTCTGTCCTATGGGCACTCTAGCAAAAGCATCAGTGGTAGACTTGCCCTTCTTCTCCTGCACTTCATCCTGAAGTTGCTCAACAACTGACTGTATCTCAGTGACCTTCACATCTAAATCATAGAACTTCTGCTCCATGATCCTCTCCAAGCTCTCCTGGTTTTGAGTCAGGGTGGCCAATCCCTTCTCAATCCTCAGAGTGGAGGCAATCAAGTAGCCAAGCTGATCTTGATTGCTCTTCAGAAAATACTGAGATGCATCATCAATGGTTGGCATCTTTGCAACCTTTTCAGTTCTTGCCTTCTCCCTCTTTGCTTGTGCTTGCACAGAAGATGGTTCATTCTCATCCATCACCAAAGTGTTGTCCTCAAAGTCTGGGTAGATGGGCATGTGTTCCTTGTCCAAGAGATATGTGCCAGTGCCCATCTTGGAGTTGATTAGCTCCTGGATCTGTGGGGCATACCCACAACTTCTCTTCTGATCTGTAGCTGTTCTCTTTATGGTTTCCACAATTAGGCTCATGACTTTGAACTTTTGAGGCACATCAAATATGTGAAGCAGGTTAATTGCATGGCCTCTGATCATCTTGTGATCACCTGACTTTGGCAATAGAGTGTGCCTGAGGATCCAGTTGATTGTTGGCAAACCTGACAGAAGGTAATGTACTGATCCAAATTTGTGTGTCTCAAGAGCAGCATCTGGGATCTCTTTTTAGATATGTGCCATGGTGTTGTGATCCTTCTTCTTCTTGACATAGACATCCAGGTCATCTTCATTCTCCTCATGAGCATTGATCAATTTTTCCCATTCTTCAACCTTTGATTGGTACCTAGTACCTTGAGACATCCAGACAATCCTTCCATCTGGGTAGAAATGAGCTGTGGAGTAGAATTGCATAATAAGCTCATCATTCCACTTTGTGAGCTTCTGAGCCACAAACTCATCGACTCCACATGCCTTGAAACTGTCATATACACCAGGGAAGTGATCTTCATTTTCCTCAATGAATTTCCAATCAACCCATCTCATGTCACACACTATGGGCTTCTTGTCAAGTAAAATAGTCTCATAGAAGCCCTATTGTTCCTTTGTATGGAACCTGTAGGCCACAATAGTCCTTCTCCTGGTGGCATATGGATCAAACTCTCTCCATAGCCTCAATCCCGAATCCTTCCTGATTTTCATATTCTCTGCAACTGGGTGTGCATCATTGTGATCAGGGATCTTGGGCTTCAACTTCCTCAAAACAACAGAATCCTCTTCTTCTTCAGCAGCTTGAGGCACTAGGGCCTTGTTCTTCTCCTCAGCAGGGAAGTTCCTGGTGCTCCTCTTGGGTTTTGGCTTTGGAGCTAGAGCAACAGTCTTAGGAGCAGTTTTGGGCTTAGATGGAGCAGCCCCTGCCTTAATTGCATCTCCCATAAGCTTTTGAGCTTTGGGTGCTGGTGCTGCATCCTCTTCCTCTTCTTCAGAATCTCTCATCATTGAAGATCTGCCAAGCACTCTGGTAGTGGTCTTCTTTACCCTTTCCTTCCTTTTCTTCTCTGCCACAACCTGTTCTTTGGGTGCAGATCCCAAAGTCTCTGGAGTGGATGTTCTGGGCTTTGACATGGGAACTCTCTTGGCAGGAACCTTTGTCCTCACTCCTAGCTTAGTGGCAGCAGCTGTGCCATATTCCTTTTTCAGGACTTTCCTCTTTGAGTTGGCCTTTTCCTCAACAGCCACATAGTCCTCATCTCAGAATCTGAGGCTCTCTTCTTTCTGGTCCTGGTGGCTGCCTTAGGCAAGTTGTTGGGTGTACTCCTGCTTCCCTCATCAAAGCTGCTAGAGGGACTAGTGCCCTCACTCATGTTAACTTGCTCCTCAGACTTGTTCTGACTATCACTCTGATCTGACATGATGCAAACACTAACAGCAGACCCTATGAATAGATATAGACGAGATAGATTTGATGAGCATCACAAAGTGCAGAGGTTTTTGCAAAAGAGTGAGTCAAAAACTTAGTTTTAGTTTTCCACAGAAAGAATTCGAATCTACCGATTTGAAAACTCGATGATACCGAAGCAGCTTTTGGAACCTAAACTAGTGAACTCGGTCAGACCGAGTCACAGTTCGGTGGCACCGAGACTGCTAGGGTTTCACAAAGAATTGAACTCGGTCACACCGATTTGCAATTCCCGGTCAGACCGAGAATCACATGTGCAATGGCCTTAGCCAAATCGGTGGAGCCGATTTCAACAACTCGGTTGGTCCGAGATGATTTCGGCGGAAACCTAACCCTAAATTTTCAATCCACAACTAAACTACTGAGTGATTTCGCTGGATAGAGTGATCTCAATCATGGCAAGATACATGGCAAAACAATGTGCTAGGAATCAGAGTGAGATTAGCACAAGGATCAAGTCCATACCCTAAGTGCGGCGATGGACCTGCTACGACGGCAACGGCGGAGACGATTTCCGTTGACGGCGGCGGAGACCAGCGGTGGGAGGCAGCTGGCAATGAGGAGGACGATGCGGAGACCCAGGGAGGCAGAGCAGGCTGAGCGTGGGCGAAGGGGTTCTGAAAATTTTCCAAATTTTGGCCCGGGGATATATATAGCCTGACCCTGTCTGTGTGACCGAGTGGAACAACTCGGTGGCACCGAGATTCATAACTACAAGCAGTTACTGTAACTCGGTGTGACTGAAAAGTTCAAATCGTTGCACCTAGATTGAAAACCTAGATCGACGTAGTGATCTCGGTATGACCGAAATGGATGAATCGGTCAGACCGAAACTTACAAAGAAGTTTTGGAAGTTTAAGTCTATGACAAATCGGGGACTCCGAGTGCTCCTCACATAGAGTGGTTCGAATCTGACTTGATCGAACTTTGTAATGTAGCATGAATAGAGTTTGAGACAAGAAAAGCATAGATAGCTAGAGAAGGTTCTTAGGCATTCTTGTCCATCCACTTGGCAAAATAAAAAGGAACCAAACAATCAAAACAACAAGTGGATGTCCTCGAATGAGTAAATTATGCAACCAACATGCTCACACAATAAAATGGCAAGTGAAATATGTGGCAAAGCATGCACAACCAATTCTAGCATCTATCAAGCAATTGGCGATGACTAGGTCATCTATATATGAGTATATTGACTTGGGAGTCAAATGAGAACATTTGATCATAGGTTATACTCATCGTTTAAGCACAAGTGGGGTTACCACTTTTACATAAAGCGTTGTTGTGTTCACACCATTAGAGTTGCTTTAGCTCAATTTTAGAGTAAAGCTCCCCCTAGATGTGAGACCCCCCTAAGAGGGATGAACTAACCTTGGGTTTTGTCGATGATGACTTCATGTAGGTGTTGAAGATGTGGATGCTCAATGTAGATGTAGATCATTTGGAGCAATCCTTTGGAGTGAGTTGCACTTTCAATACCTACACGGGTTAGTCCCACAAGGAACAAACAAGGATATCCATAGACATAGAGTGATGCACACACACGATGGTGTCTATGAAAGCATTAGGTTACCTTGTCCCATGTCTTACCAACAAGAGGGTTTGTGACTCCTTGAACTAGTGCAAGATGTGGAAGTTGATTACACTTGTTCTTGCCAAAATGATAAGAGTGAAGTATGTTGGCAGATTCACCCTCGGGAACTCTCTACTTCTTCTTCTTTGGGATCCACATCATCTTGATGGGAACCCTTGGAGTTGTAGTCGTACTTGATGAAGTAGAACTTGATATAGTCTTGGGAACCCACTTGACCAAGGCCTTGGGTGCTTCTTCAAATGCATCAATTTCCTCTTGAAGCTTATCCTTGCCTTTTTGCTCGTGGTCATGTGGTGGAAGATCATCTTGAGCATGTGTCCCTTTGAAGGAAGTAGGATCATACTTCTTTTGTTGAGGAACAAACTTCGTCTTGGGGTATTGATCTTCTTCCCACTCAACTCCATTGGCATTGAACTTTCGTTCAAAACCAACACCTTGGTTCTTCCGGTGTCTTCCTTGCTTGCGTACAATTTCCTCGAATTGCTTACTCCCGGCAAGGCTCTTGTAAACACCTTTCTCTATAATTCCCTTAAATAAGATATTTTCTTGCTCAAGTGTAACTTGGCTAAGAGAATCATTAGTGGAATCAAGAGAACTACTAGAAGCAACAACATTGGATTTAACATAATTATTGTCACTATTAGAGGAAGAATCTTTCTTGATCTTGTTACTAGACTTGACTTGAGGCATGTAAGTGGATAAGAGCAAACGCTTGGCAATGTAAGAAGAATTGTTCTTGCGAAGATCATCATTGATTGCCTTTAAGAACTCATGCTCTTGCTCAAGGTTGAGCTTTTCAAAACGTAATTTCTCATGAGTCCTTAAAAGTTCTCGATGATCTCCTAAGATAGTTTCATGAGCTAACTTAAGAGTGTTTAGTTCTTTAGTTAGAAACTCAATCTTCTCCTTATCATTGTCATTCATTTTATCTTGATTAGCATGATTAATTGACGTTTCATCATAGTATTCATCACTAGAGTTGTCAACAAGTAAATCATCATCACCTAACAAGTCATCTTCATCACTATTGAAATCAACATATTCGGGGTGTGATACCTTTGGGCCTTTAGCCATGAAGCATCTTCCAAGTCCTTCATTTGGTGAATCAAATATGTCGTAGGAGTTGGTCGACACAAGTGCTAGACTGGCAACACCTTCATCTTGAATATATTCGGAGTCGGAGTGATAGCTTCTCTCGGAGTGATTGTCAGAGTCGGATCCAGATACCCATTCACCAGCATGAGCTTGATGTCTTCGTTTTGTGTAGCTCCTTGATGACTTGTCCTTCCTTTCCGAATCTTTGCTTCTCTGGGATGTTCTTCGTTCATAACGATCATCTCTACTCCTTCTCTCTCTTGATGGTGATTCTTCTCTTCTACTTCTTCTTTTTGGAGAATCTTCTCTTCTCTTGTAGGGTGTCGTACACTCATTGGAATAGTGTCCGGGTATTCTACAATTGTAGCAATTTCGCTCTCGACTAGAAGATATTTTATCATTGTAGGACCTTGACTTCGAACTTCTCTCTTTGCTTCTACTCTTGTACAACTTGTTGAAGTTCTTCACCATTAGGCTCAATTCTTCATTGAAGGTTTGTTTCTCACTTGATGATTGATACGTCTCCAACGTATCTACAATCTTTGATTGCTCCATGCTATATTATCTACTGTTTTGGACATTATTGGGCCTTATTATCCACTTTTACATTATTTTTGGGACTAACCTATTAACCGGAGGCCCAGCCCAGAATTGCTGTTTTTTTGCCTATTTCAGGGTTTCAAAGAAAAGGAATATCAAACGGAGTCCAAACGGAATGAAACCTTTGGGAACGTGATTTTCTCACCGAACGTGATCCAGGGGACTTGGACCTATGTCAAGAAACAAAAGAGGAGGCCACGAGGTAGGGGGCGCACCTACCCCCCCCCCCCCAGGCGTGCTCTCCACTCTCGTGGGCCCCCTGTTGCTCCACCGACGTACTCCTTCCTCCTATATATACCTACGTACCCCCAAACGATCAGATACAGAGCCAAAACCCTAATTCCACCACCGCAACTTTATGTATCCACGAGATCCCATCTTGGGGCCTGTTCCGGAGCTCCGCCGGAGGGGGCATCGATCACGGAGGGCTTCTACATCATCACCATAGCCCCTCCGATGAAGTGTGAGTAGTTTACCTCAGACCTACTGTCGGTGTCAAAACCGGCGGATCTCGGGTAGGGGGTCCCGAACTATGCGTCTAGGTCGGATGGTAACAGGAGGCAGGGGACACGATGTTTTACCCAGGTTCAGGCCCTCTTGATGGAGGTAAAACCCTACGTCCTGCTTGATTAATATTGATGATATGGGTAGTACAAGAGTAGATCTACCACGAGATCAGAGAGGCTAAACCCTAGAAGCTAGCCTATGGTATGATTGTTGTTCGTCCTACGGACTAAAACTCTCCGGTTTATATAGACACCGGAGAGGGCTAGGGTTACACAGAGTCGGTTACAATGGTAGGAGATCTACATATCTGTATCGCCAAGCTTGCCTTCCACACCAAGGAAAGTCCCTTCCGGACACGGGACGAAGTCTTCAATCTTGTATCTTCATAGTCCAGGAGTCCGGCCGAAGTTATAGTCTGGCCATCCGGACACCACCTAATCCAGGACTCCCTCAGTTGCCCCTGAACCAGGCTTCAATGACGACGAGTCCGGCGCGCAGATTGTCTTCGGCATTGCAAGGTGGGTTCTCCTCCAAGTACTTCACAGAAGATTTTGAACACAAAGGTAGTGTCCGGCTCTGCAAAATAAGTTTCCACATATTGCCATAGAGAGAATAATATTTACACAAATCTAATCTGCTGATGCATTCCATAGCGTGTCATCACACCACGGCCAAGTCTTTATTCGAATCGTTTTATCATCCCACCTCAGCGCGTTTAGCGAGGCGGTTTCCTTGGCACGTCTTGTTAAAGCAGAGATCGTGCCCCCTTATTCCGGGATTCTCATCAATACGGGTGTGGGTAACCCAACCGCGCCATTGACTGCGGCGCTTGGGAGATAAGCGAGTTTTACCAGGCTGGTGGGGGCGCATAGTCGCGTCTGCCCATATAAGGGGATAAGGATCCACCTTTTCATCCACGCCTTCTTCCTCCTTTGCCTATCCATTTCCGCGCACTCGAGTTCCAGCGCCCAAGTCCGCACACCCCACCTCAACCTTCTCCAGCCATGTCCGGAGCGGGAGGCAAGTGGATGGTCTCCTCCGTCATGGAGGGACACATCAAAAAACTGAGGAAGGCCGGATACTTGTTTAACGACATTGCGCACCGGCTTCCCGAAGAGGGGCATCTCATCCCCACCCCCAGGCCCCATGAGAGGGTGGTGTTCCTCCCCCATTTCCTCCGCGGACTGGGCTTCCCTCTCCACCCATTTGTCCAGGGGCTCATGTTCTACTATGGCCTGGATTTCCACGATCTGGCCCTGAACTTTGTCCTCAATATCTCGGCGTTTATCGTCGTGTGCGAGGCTTTCTTCTGCATCCGCCCCCATTTCGGCCTATGGCTCAAGACCTTCAATGTCAAGCCGAAGGTGGAGCGCGGCACTCAGCCAGAGTGCGGAGGCGCCATGGTGGGCAAGATGCCCAACGTTCTATGGCCCGAGGGCTCCTTCGTGGAGTCCCTAAAGGGGTGGCAATCGGGGTGGTTTTAGATCACTGAGCCGCGCGACCCTGAATGGGTCGCAGCCCCCGAGTTCTGATCCGGACCCCCTACGCGGCTCACCTCCTGGAAAGAGACGGGCCTGTCGTTTGGTAAAGAAGGAGAGCTGACCGAACTCCAAACATGCGTCCAAACCCTGGTGGACAAGAAGCTCAAACTTGTCAATGTAGTCCAGGTTATGCTCATCCGCCGGATCCTCCCGTGTCAACAACGGGCTTTCAACCTGTGGGAGTTCGACCTGGCGCAGCACTGAACTCTAAGCAGGCTCTTCGACACAACATACGAAGATGCCTGGAAGGTGCTTTTCAAGGGCGTCGAGGCCCCCGCATTCGCTACCGAGGATCGCGGATTCAGCACGCAGCGTCGCGCTCGTGCGGTAAGCTGTTTTTACCTTTCACAGGGCATTATTTTTTCATAGTTTAACTCCATGCGGGATCTTAAGCTCCCTTACCTTTGACGGGATTGGCAGGAGACGTCCGGACAGATCAACTGTCCAGCTCCTTTGCTCGAAGGCCCAGCGGACGCTCGCTTGGCGAAGCTGCTGGTTCCGGCACCCTATGTGGTGCTGGAGAAGAAGGCAAAGAAGAAGGCCACGGGGACTCGGAAGAGTGCCCGGCGCCTGGGGGTGTCGGATTCATCATCCGACCACTCCAAGACGCACTCCTCCCGTGAAGACGAGGAGGAGGAAGAAGAGACCTCTCCCCCTCCAGCGGAGGGAGAGAAGAAAAGGAAGGCCGCCCCAACTGGGGAGGTCGAAGGGTCCAAGAAGGGGAAAACCCTTCCTCCGGACGGCTCCACCAACGCCGATGACGGCGAAGAGGAGTGGCCACACAGGGCCAAGCCCCTGGCGAGATCGTAAGTGTCCGGATACCCGAGTGATTCATAGTATTCTTCCATTGCACAGCTTTTCCTTATGTCGAACATGTTTTTGCAGTCCACCCAAAGATCGGCTCGACGTGTCGTCGAGCGGTTCCCTGGATTCGTCAGATGTGAATTCGCTTCCGATGGCTACCTCCCCCCACCCTACGAACAATGCCGAGGTGCTGTCCCAACAGGTTCCAAGCCAGGAGGAGGTAGTCCTGGAGGTGCCGCAAGGCGACCTCCCGGACACCAGGCGCAAAGGGGATGAAACCCCCCAGGGCTCCGAGTTCGGCCTTGAGCCGGACAGCGCGCCGGAACCTTCAATGGTTCCAGACTCCAGTAGGCGGCCTCCTTCCAAGAGGAGCGAGCCTACCGAGCCGGTGACCTCCGTCCAACCAGAGGCACCGGACAATTTGCTGGAGACGCTTAATGGCGCCTCCATCGACGAGGAGCACCGCACTATTATGAGTGCGGTGATCCAGAAGGTTCAGTCCGCCAAGAGCGGACTGACTGAAGCCTGTGCCAGCCTTCTAACAGGCTTTGAGGTAGGTAAAGAATATGTAAAAATATTACCGCATAGATAGTAGCCCCTACTGGTGAAGGTGTTCTGGTCTCAGTATGCTGAGGCCGGACACCTGGTGCCTTTAAGCGACCAGCTGAAGCAGATGGTCGAGCTCCACAAGGTTGCCGAACAGGCCGTAAAGGGCCTCATAGTTTGGCTGTGGCCTGGAGAGGCTCTGCCTGGGAGCTACTTAGGGCTGGTGAGGCGGCTGGTGGATGCCTGTCCACGGCTTGAAGTAATCAAGCGCTCCGTCTGCATTGAAGGTGCCCATAGGGCGCTTGCCCGTGCTAAAGTGCACTAGGGCAAGATGGATGCAGAAAAGCTGGTGAAGGACGGGCCACCGCTGGGCAAGGAGCATCGCGTCTCGGAAGCATATTATGAGGGCGTTCTGAAGGGTGCCCGCCTTATAGCGGATGAATGCTCCAAAGATGTAATTTTTGAGTAAACTCGCATTTGTGATCCTGTACGCTGAAAACTTGTTCATATGCGCTAAGCAACGCTTTTTGAACTTAAAATATTTACCTTCTGTGCGGCCGTTTATCAAATTTGAGAGATGGCGAGTCGTCGGCTTCTGCCCCCATGGCACGAGTGTTGGGGTGTTCGGGATAAACATGAGCGCTCTTTTTCCCATTCTTGGGTCCTTCGAGGGAGGCGCTCAACACAACGAACAAGGCAATCGGACTATAATGCTTGAACACTCTCACTTAGCCATAGAATTCTATAATTTTAAATTTCGGCGAAGCCCCTAGTGTTCGGAAGACCGAGTTCGGGGCGCTATCCACGCCTAGGCCGGACAAAGCCGACTCCTCGCTCTAAGCGGCATAAGTCTTTAGGGACTCGAAAACCTCTCGAATAGCGACCAGCTCTCGCCTCATCATGACGGTCAGTTTTAGCTTTCTCTACTGAGGTGCTTAGCCCAGCTCAACTAGGGCACAATCGCAGTAGTTCTCCTAGTGCTACCTTAGCCGATATAACGGAACGTAAGGTACCAAAACATAGGAGCCGGGCAAACCCAACATTTGACCCAAGACATGATTCGGAGCCGATGCATATAATGCTATAAGTTCGGGGTGCCGCACTTGTGAAAGTGTTCAGACTTCTCACGCCGTATTGTGGGGTACTTGAGCCCCTAGCGTATTGGCCGTACCAAAGTGTACGGGTGCAACATGTCATTAATGAACATATATTCGTAAAAAAGAGGTAATGCGGTAATAAACGTAAGCTATGTATTGTTTATTTAAAAAAGCTGCGATCAAAGCAGAACGATACAAATAGTGCGATAAGCAAAAGATGGGACTATCAAATATGTCCTTTCCAGGGGCGAGCTGCGGAATGTTATGCGAAACAGGTATATTGCTCGTTATAGAGACCACCTTAGAGTTCCGTAGTGCGGCGTAGCTTTCTGCTTCCCTGGTTGTATCGTTTTTGCGGCAATTGTACTACCGTACAAGCCTTCCGAAGAATGGAGTCCTGAAAATAAGAGAAAATTTAAGAAATTGGCAGCCCCTAGTGCGGTTTAAGCCGTGTTTCGGGCTTGCCGTGATGGTGCCCCTCCCCCTGTGCCCATGGTATTTCTAGAGCGTAGTTATGTACGCGCGGCACTGGTTTCGCAAGTTCGCGAGGGCTGGGGTTGGGGCCGCATTGCTACGCTTGCTCAGAACGTGCCAGGCGGTCTTGTTGTAGGTTACTCCGGGCGCGCTTGACGGTGTCCGGATGTTTAATGGCCGGACTGGAGAATTGCCTTGAGAGGCTGCTTTGTACTTCCGCTGCGATAGCCGCCGTATGCTCCTCCGTTCGGAGAGAGCGTTCGGTGTTTCCATTGACCGTGATGACGCCTCGAAGGCCTGGCATCTTGAGCTTGAGGTATGCGTAGTGCGGCACCGCGTTGAACTTGGCAAATGCGGTTCGCCTGAGCAGTGCGTGATAGCCACTGTGGAACGGGACTATGTCGAAGATTAACTCCTCACTTCGGAAATTATCCGGAGATCCGAAGACCACTTCAAGTGTAACTGAGCCTGTACAGTTGGCTTCTACACCTGGTATGACGCCTTTAAAGGTCGTTCTGGTGGGTTTAATCCTCGAGGGATCGATGCCCATTTTCCGCACTGTATCTTGATAAAGCAGGTTCAGGCTACTGCCGCCGTCCATAAGGACTCTAGTGAGGTGAAATCCGTCAATAATTGGGTCTAGAACCAATGCGGCGAATCCGCCATGACGGATACTAGTGGGGTGGTCCCTTCAATCAAAAGTGATCGGGCAGGAAGACCATGGGTTGAACTTTGGGGCGACCGGCTCCATCGCATATATGTCCCTTAGCACACGCTTCCACTCCCTCTTGGGGACGTGGGTTGCGTATATCATGTTCACCGTCCGCACTTGTGGGGGAAAACCTTTCTGTCCACTATTGTTCGGTGGCCGGGGCTCCTCCTCGTCATTGCTATGCAGCCCCTTGTCTCTGCTTTCGGCATTTAACTTGCCTGCCTGCTTGAACACCCAACAATCCCTGTTGGTGTGATTGGCTGGTTTTTCGAGGGTGCCATGTATCTAGCATGAGCGGTCGAGTATTCGGTCCAAACTGGACGGGCCCGGAGTATTTCTTTTGAATGGCTTTTTCCGCTGACCGGGTTTAGAGCCTCTGAATCCGGCATTAACTGTCGTATCCTCAGCATTGTCGCCGTTAATGCGGTGCTTTTGCTTGTTGCGACGCGACCTGCCACTGTTGTCCTTGGTATCCGAATTACCAGGGCTCTTGGTCATGTTATTGCTGTGAGCTAGCCAGCTGTCTTCTCCCGTGCAAAAGCGGGTCATAAGTGTCGTGAGGGCTGCCGTAGATTTCGGCTTTTCCTGTCCTAGGTGCCGTGCAAGCCACTCGTCGCGGATGTTATGCTTGAAGGCTGCTAGGGCCTCTGCGTCCGGACAGTCGACGATTTGATTTTTCTTGGTTAGGAACCATGTCCAGAATTTTCTGGCCGATTCCTCTGGCTACTGAATTATGTGGCTTAGGTCATCGACGTCTGGTGGTCGCACATAAGTGCCCTGGAAATTGTCGAGGAATGCGGCTTCCAGGTCCTCCCAACAACCAATTGATTCTGCTGGCAAGCTGTTAAGCCAATGCCGAGCTGGTCCTTTAAGCTTGAGTGGGAGGTATTTGATGGCGTGTAAGTCATCACCGCGGGCCATGTGGATATGAAGGAGATAGTCCTCGATCCATACCGCAGGATCTGTTGTGCCATCATATGATTCGTTGTTCACGGGTTTGAAACCCTCAGGGATTTGATGATCCATTACTTCATCTGTGAAGCATAGTGGGTGTGCGGCGCCTCTATACTGGGCTATATCACGACGCAGCTCAAACGAGCTTTGTCTACTGTGTTCGGCCCGGCCGGATTTACTATATCCGGCGTGACGAGTACGGTCTCGTGCCGTGGGGCGCCCACGTGATCCGTAGATCGATCTTGTTTGCCTTGACTTGTCCTCCAATATGTCTCGCAGGTCTAGCGCATTTTCCCATGCCTTGGTATTTTTGGAGCGGCACCGGGGTGCGACTTGAGTGGAGGGCCGAGAGGCCTCTCTGTCGCGGCCACGGGGTGCCCGGTCGGCCGCATCATGCGCTAGTGATGTAGGTTTAAGTGCTTCCTCCTCTAATTGGGGTAGCAACCTGTGCTTTGGGTAGCTCTTGGAGGGGCGTTTGAGTTCATACTCTTTGGCCGCAAGGACTTCAGTCCATCTGTCGGCTAGCAAATCTTGATCAGCTCTAAGTTGTTGCTGTTTTTTCTTGAGGCTACTCGCCGTGGCCATAAGCTTGCGTTTGAAACGCTCTTGTTCGACGGGATCCTCCGGCATGACAAATTCGTCGTCGTCGAGGCTTGCCTCGTCTTCGGAGGGAGGCATGTAATTATCGTCCTCGACCTCTCTATCTGCCGCTCTCTCATGAGGGCTAGCTTCTCTATCCTCATGTGCTGAATCTTGCTGGAGGTGGTTGTCTTCGGCACTGTCCGGGGTGTTATTATCCCCCGTTCCGGAATCACCATTTTTGTTTTGGCGGGATTTAGAGCGGCGCCGCTGACGCCGGCGCTTAGGCTGCTTCTTGGAGGGGTCATCCTCCATTGTTCCATCACCATTGCCTTCTTTTGGGGTGTCCACCATGTATATATCATATGACGAGGTGGCCTTCCAGTGCCCTATAGGCGCTGGTTCTTGATCGTCTCCTCCATCGGCGTCCATACCGTCGATGTCGTCGGAGTCGAAGTCGAGCATGTCGGTTAAATCATCGACAGTGGCTACGAAGTGGGTGGTGGGTGGGCTTTGAATTTCTTCATCATCCGCATCCCAACCTTGCCGACCATAGTCCGGCCAGGGCTCTCCTGACAAAGAGAGAGAGAGAGACTTTAGTGACTTCAGAGAACAGTGCTGAAAGATGTCCGCGGCGGTGAACTCCATGATCGGCGCCCAATCGGGTTCGATCGATCGGGGTGCGGAGGGCTCGGAGTCTGGAGAGGAGTCCGGCTCCTTGGAGTCACGGGCTTCGCAGAGAACAGGGCTGGTGTTCGGCTCGATCGCCGTAGAAATTGCAGCCCCCGAGGCGGTGTCTAACCACCCATCCTCGGTTGGTGTGATCGGCTCCGAGCTAGGGGTCGGAGCGGACACGGGTGCGGCCTCCAGGGCACTGTTCGGCGGCAGAGCTAAATCATGCCCATCGTGATAGTGCGGCGCGCTCGGCTGTGGCTCGAATCCGTCGAAGATCAAGTCTCCGCGAATGTCGGCCGTGTAGTTCAAACTTCCAAATCTGACCTGATGGCCAGGGGCATAGCTTTCGATATGCTCCAGATGACCAAGCGAATTGGCCCGCAGTGCAAAGCCGTCGAATACAAAGATCTGTCCGGGAAGAAAAGTCTCACCGTGGATCGCATCGCTGTTGATGATCGGAGAAGCCATCGGGCCTAAAAGTGATGACACAGAGGAACTCTCAATGAAAGCACGAATGTCGGTGTCAAAACCGGTGGATCTCGGGTAGGGGGTCCCGAACTGTGCGTCTAGGTCGGATGGTAATAGGAGGCAGGGGACACGATGTTTTACCCAGGTTCGGGCCCTCTTGATGGAGGTAAAACCCAACGTCCTGCTTGATTAATATTGATGATATGGGTAGTACAAGAGTAGATCTACCACGAGATCAGAGAGGCTAAACCCTAGAAGCTAGCCTATGGTATGATTGTTGTTCGTCCTACGGACTAAAACGCTCCGGTTTATATAGACACCGGAGAGGGCTAGGGTTACACAGAGTCGGTTACAATGGTAGGAGATCTACATATATGTATCGCCAAGCTTGCCTTCCACGCCAAGGAAAGTCCCTTTCGGACACGGGACGAAGTCTTCAATCTTGTATCTTCATAGTCCAGGAGTCCGGCCGAAGGTATAGTCCGGCCATCCGGACACCCCCTAATCCAGGACTCCCTCACCTACGGGTCCATAGTTAGTAGCGAGATGGCTTCTTCTCTCTTTTTGGATCTCAATACAATGTTCTCCCCCTCTCTTGTGGAGATCTATTAGATGCAATCTTCTTTTTGCGGTGTGTTTGTTGAGACCGATGAATTGTGGGTTTATGATCAAGTCTATCTATGAACAATATTTGAATCTTCTCTGAATTCTTTTATGTATGATTGGTTATCTTTGCAAGTCCCTTCGAATTATCAGTTTGGTTTGGCCTACTAGATTGATTTTTCTTGCAATGGGAGAAGTGCTTAGCTTTGGGTTCAATCTTGCGATGTCCTTTCCCAGTGACAGTAGGGGCAGCAAGACACGTATTGTATTGTTGCCATTGAGGATAACAAGATGGGTTTTCATCATATTGCATGAGTTTATCCCTCTACATCATGTCATCTTGCTTAAGGCATTACTCTTTTTTCATTAACTTAATACTCTAGATGCATGCTGGATAGCGGTCGATGAGTGGAGTAATAGTAGTAGATGTAGGCAGGAGTCGGTCTACTTGTCTCGAACGTGATGCCTATATACACGATCATACCTAGATATTCTCATAACTATGCTCAATTCTGTCAATTGCTCAACAGTAATTTGTTCACCCACCGTAGAATACTTATGCTCTCGAGAGAAGCCACTAGTGAAACCTATGGCCCCCGGGTCTATCTTCATCATATTAATCTCCCAATACTTAGTTATTTCCTTTGCTTTTTACTTTGCTTTTATTTTACTTTGCATCTTCATCACAAAAATACCAAAAATATTATCTTATCATATCTATCAGATCTCACTCTCGTAAGTGGCCGTGTAGGGATTGACAACCCCTTATCGTGTTGGTTGCGAGGATTTATTTGTTTTGTGCAGGTGCGAGGGACTGGCGCGTAGCCTCCTACTGGATTGATACCTTGGTTCTCAAAAGCTGAGGGAAATACTTACGCTACTTTGCTGCATCATCCCTTCCTCTTCGGGGAAAACCAACACAGTGTTCAAGAGGTAGCAAGAAGGATTTCTGGCGCCGTTGCCGGGGAGGTCTATGCAAAAGTCAATATACCAAGTACCCATCACATACCCTTATCTCCCGCATCACATTATTTGCCGTTTGCCTCTCTTTTTCCTCTCCCCCACTTCGCCCTTGCCGTTTTATTCGCCCTCTCTCTTTATCCTCCTTCTCTTTCCCGTTTGCCTCTTTTTGCCCGCTTGCTTTTTGTTTGCTTGTGTGTTAGTTTGCTTGCTTGTCACGATGGCTCAAAATAGCACTTAATTGTGTGACTTCACCAATACCAACAATAATGATTTTATTAGCACTCCGATTGCTCCTCTTACCGATGCTGAATATTGTGAAATTAATACTGCTTTGCTGAATCTTGTCATGAAAGATCCGTTTTCCGGCCTTCCTAGTGAAGATGCCGCTACCCATCTAAATAGCTTCGTTGATTTGTGTGATATGCAAAAGAAGAAAAATGTGGATAATGATATTGTTAAATTGAAGTTATTTCCTTTTTCGCTTAGAGATTGTGCTAAAGCTTGGTTTTCGTCTTTTCCTAAAAATAGTATTGATTCATGGAATAAGTGCAAAGATGCTTTTATCTCTAAGTATTTGCCTCCCGCTAAGATCATCTCCCTTAGAAATGATATTATGAATTTTAAGCAACTTGATCATGAACATGTTGCACAAGCTTGGGAGAGAATGAAATTAATGATACGTAATTGCCCTACTCATGGTTTGAATTTGTGGATGATTATACAAAAATTTTATGCCGGATTGAATTTTGCTTCTAGAAATCTTTTAGATTCGGCCGCGGGAGGCACTTTTATGGAAATCACTTTAGGAGAAGCTACTAAACTCCTAGATAATATTATGGTTAATTATTCTCAATGGCATACTGAAAGATCTAGTAATAAAAAGGTGCATGCGATAGAAGAAATTGATGTTTTGAGTGGAAAGATGGATGAACTTATGAAATTATTTGCTAGTAAGAGTGTTTCTTCCGATACTAATGATATGCCCTTGTCTACTTTGATTGAGAATAATAATGAATCTATAGATGTGAATTTTGTTGGTAGGAACAATTTTGGTAACAATGCGTATAGAGGAAATTTCAATCCTAGGCCTTATCCTAGTAATCCCTCTAATAATTATGGTAATTCCTACAACAATTCTTATGGAAATTATAATAAGATGCCCTCTGATTTTGAATCTAATATTAAAGAATTTATTGCCTCGCAAAAGAATTTCAATGCTTTGATGGAAGAAAAATTGCTTAAGATTGATGAGTTGGCTAGGAACATTGATAGAATTTCTCTTGATGTTGATTCTTTGAAACTTAGATCTATTCCACCTAAGCATTATATCAATGAGTCTCTCAAAGCCATGAGAATTTCCATTGATGAGTGCAAAGAAAGAACCGCTAGGATGCGTGCTAAGAAAGATGCCTTTATAAGAGCGTGTTCTTCTAGTTCCTATGAAAATAAAGATGAAGATCTAAAAGTTATTGATGTGTCCCCTATTAAATCTTTGTTTTGCAATATTAATCTTGATAATTATGGGACTGAATATGATCCACCTTTACCTAGAAGGCGTTCCAAGAATTCGGAATTTTTTGATCTTGATGCTAAAATTGATAAAAGTGGGATTGAAGAAATTAAAACCCTAGATGTTGCTAAACCCACTATTATGGATTTCAAGGAATTTAACTATGAAAATTTGTCTTTGATTGATTGTATTTCCTTGTTGCAATCCGTGCTAAATTCTCCTCACGCTTATAGTCAAAATAAAGCATTTACTAAACATATCGTTGATGCCTTGATGCAATCTTGTGAAGAAAAACTTGAATTGGAAGTTTCTATCCCTAGAAAACTTTATGATGAGTGGGAACCAACTATTAAAATTAAAATTAAATATCATGAATTCTATGCTTTATGTGATTTGGGTGCTAGTGTTTCCACGATTCCAAAGACTTTGTGTGATTTGTTAGGTTTCCGTGATTTTGATGATTGCTCTCTAAACTTGCACCTTGCGGATTCCACTATTAAGAAACCTATGGGAAGAATTAATGATGTTCTTATTGTTGCAAATAGGAATTATGTGCCCATAGATTTTATTGTTCTTGACATAGATTGCAATCCTTCATGTCCTATTATTCTTGGTAGACCTTTCCTTAAAACGATTGGTGCAATTATTGATATGAAGGAAGGAAATATTAGATTCCAATTTCCATTAAGGAAAGGCATGGAACACTTTCCTAGAAATAAAATTAAATTACCTTATGAATCTATTATGAGAGCCACTTATGGATTGCCTACCAAAGATGGTGATACCTAGATCTATCCTTGCTTGTTATGCCTAGCTAGGGGGCGTTAAACGATAGCGCTTGTTGGGAGGCAACCCAATTTTATTTTTATTCCTTGCTTTTTGCTCCTGTTTAGTAATAAATAATTTATCTAGCCTCTGTTTTGGTTGTGTTTTTTGTGTTTAATTAGTGTTTGTTCCAAGTAGAACCGTTGGGAAGACTTGGGGAAAGTCTTGTTAAACTTGCTGTAAAAACAGAAACTTTAGCGCTCACGAGAACTGCTGCCATTTTTATTTGGAAAGTGCTATTTAGTTAATTATTTTTGCATATGATTAATATATAAATTCCTCACGTCCAGCAATTTATTCTAGAATTTTTGGGGTTCCAGATCTTGCGCTAGCTACAGATTACTACAGATTGTTCTGTTTTTGATAGATTCTGTTTTTCGTGTGTTGTTTGCTTATTTTGATGAATCTATGGCTAGTAAAATAGTTTATAAACCATAGAGAAGTTGGAATACAGTAGGTTTAACACCAATATAAATAAATAATGAGTTCATTACAGTACTTTGAAGTGGTATTTTGTTTTCTTTTGCTAACGGAGCTCACGAGATTTTCTACTTTGAGTTTTGTGTTGTGAAGTTTTCAAGTTTTGGGTAAAGATTTGATGGATTATGGAACAAGGAGTGGAAAGAGCCTAAGCTTGGGGATTCCTATGGCACCCCCAAGATAATCTAAGGACACCTAAAATCCAAAGCTTGGGGATGCCCCGGAAGGCATCCCCTCTTTCGTCTACTTCTATCGGTAACTTTACTTGGAGCTATATTTTTATTCACCACATGATATGTGTTTTGCTTGGAGCGTCTTGTATGATTTGAGTCTTTACTTTTTAGTTTAACACAATCATCCTTGCTGTACACATCTTTTGAGAGAGCCATACATGATTTGGAATTTGTTAGAATACTCTATGTGCTTCGCTTATATCTTTTGAGTTATATAGTTTTGCTCTAGTACTTCACTTATATCTTTTAGAGCATGGTGGTGGATTTGTTTTATAGAAACTATTGATCTCTCATGCTTCAGTTAGATTATTTTGAGAGTCTTAAATAGCATGGTAATTTGCTTAAAATCCTAATATGCTAGGTATTCAAGATTAGTAAAATTTTCTTTTGAGTGTTTTGAATACTAAGAGAAGTTTGATGCTTGATGGTTGTTTTCAGATATGGAGGTAATAATATCAAAGTCGTGCTAGTTGAGTAGTTGTGAAATTGAGAAATGCTTGTGTTGAAGTTTGCAAGTCCCGTAGCATGCACGTATGGTAAACGTTATGTAACAAATTTGAAACATGAGGTGTTATTTGATTGTCCTCCTTATGAGTGGCGGTCGGGGACGAGCGATGGTCTTTTCCTACCAATCTATCCCCCTAGGAGCATGCGCGTAGTGCCGAGGTTTTTGATGACTTGTAGATTTTTGCAATAAGTATGCGAGTTCTTTATGACTAATGTTGAGTCCATGGATTATACACACTCTCACACTTCCATCCTTGCTAGTGAGGGAGTCCTAGATTAGGGGGTGTCCGGATAGCCGGACTATACCTTCGACCTGACTCTTGGACTATGAAGATACAAGATTGAAGACTTCGTCCCGTGTCTGGAAGGGACTTTTCTTGGCGCGGAAGGCAAGCTTGGCGATACGATATGTAGATCTCCTACCATTGTAACCGACTCTGTGTAACCCTAGCCCTCTCCGATGTCTATATAAACCGGAGGGTTTTAGTCCGTAGGACGAACAACAATCATACCATAGGCTAGCTTCTAGGGTTTAGCCTCTCTGATCTCGTGGTAGATCTACTCTTGTACTACCCATATCATCAATATTAATCAAGCAGGACGTAGGGTTTTACCTCCATCAAGAGGGCCTGAACCTGGGTAAAACATCGCGTCCCCTGCCTCCTGTTACCATCCGCCTAGACGCACAGTTCGGGACCCCCTACCCAAGATCCGCCGGTTTTGACACCGACATTGGTGCTTTCATTGAGAGTTCCTCTGTGTCGTCGCCATCAGGAAGGATGCCTCATCCCGTCTTTAAAGATGGCGTCGTTGCTAAGGGAGCTTTGGCTGTTGGCCAGACTCTCGGGCTAGGTGGTTTCCTTATGACCGCCCGTTCGGCTGCTTCACCGACGATGACCTCTTGGGTCATCGAAAGCAATCTTCACGTCAGCTCGGAATTCGCCGAGCAGCTAGATCCAATGGAGATCTCTTCCCTAAACGAGCTCTTGGATCGCTTCGCCGCCCTGGGAGTCGCTACAGATTACGACCAGATTGGGCCTAAACCCGATCTGAGAGAGATTAACTCTCCCCAGGTCACCCATCACATTGCCGTGGTAGAGGGACAGTGCGGCGACCCTTCATCTATCTTAAGGACTAGCTATGTCTAGATTCTCGATCCCTCCAAGCCGGATACCCGCGGAGGGGAGGACATCACTCAAAACCTGAACTTAAAGTCAGGCGACGGGCTAGATTCATTGGACAGCATCCAAGAATCCAAACTTCCGAGTTCAGAAACTCCTTGGCCCCTGGGTCTCGATTGGGTGAGGTTTCGGATTTGATTCCACCCACCCACCCATACATAAGCGATCTATCCCAAATTAGGCAAGTGCCCGAAGAAACAGTACATCATAACTGGGCCAGATTCCTCCTGGTTATGAACAGGATAAAGGACTGCCGCGAGGAAGACGCAATTTCATTCTTCTGCAATAATTGCACGGACAAGGGAATCCTCAACGCCATAAGTCGCCGTGATATTACACGCTTCGCTGACTTGGCGTCCATAGTACGAAAGTACTGTGCGATGGAAAGCGCCTGCAAAACCAAAATAAAATTTTGGGACAATCCGGCCTTGAATACAAACCCAGTCCAAAATAAAAGGGTGCATCATCGCCAGACACCCGGGTTCGATACCAAAAAGCAAAAGCCCTCTACAGGGCACGGAACCGGGCTGGAAGGATGGCTTAATGGACCCTGTAAAATTCACAGTGCAGAGGGCGCCACACCAACTCATAGCCTTAGAGCATGTTGGATACTCCGGCAGGTGGCAAAAATTGGCGAAGATCTTCTAATTCCAGAAGCCACAGAAAGCCACCCTAGAGACACCAGTACGGTATTAACAGTCTTCGAGACTTCCGCATCAAATAATATGCGAAAAAGAACACTTCGCAGCCTTGCCAAAGTCTACCAAGTAGCAACAATAAACCCATGGAGCGACACGACTATTACTTTTAATGCCAGTGATGAACCTAAATTCCGAACAACCCGAGCACCAGCCGCATTGGTCCTCAGTCCAATAGTGGACGGATTTCGTCTTACCAAGGTACTCATGGATGGCGGCAGCGGATTGAACCTCATTTATGAGGAAACCCTTCAAAAAATGGAAATAGACTGGAACCGCATTGAGCAAAGCAGCAAAATAGTGCTCTGATACCAATTGAAAGTGCGTTATATTGACTAGAGGGGGGGTGAATAGGCGATTTTTATGAAAGTCTTCAAAATGTGGAAGTTATGAAGACAAACAGTAGAGATATGCCTATTTACTATGCAGCGGAAGTTAGACTACACTAGGCTAGCTATGGTCAAGTATCAACAGAGTGAAAGCACAGTGACAAATAGCTGTAGTGTAATAAGGATCAGGTAGGAAGATACTATGAAGCCAAACAGATCATACACTCGCGTTGTGAAGACAAAAGATAGAACAGACACGCAATGACTTCACAATGAGTGAACAGTAAGTAAAAGGAAGTGAAGATGAAACCAGTGACTCGTTGAAGACAATGATGTGTTGGACCAATTCCAGTTGCTGTGACAACTGTACGTCTGGTTGGAGCAGCTAGGTATTTAAACCTTAGGACACACAGTCCCGGACACCCAGTCCTGAACACGCAGCTCAGGACACCAAGTCCTCACCGTATTCTCCTTGAGCTAAGGTCACATAGTCCTCGCCCAATCACTCTGGTAAGTCTTCAAGGTAGACTCCCAAACCTTCACAGACTTCGTTCACTGGCAATCCACAATGTCTCTTGGATGCTCTGAACACAACGCCTAACCGTCTGGGGATGCACAGTCCTCAAGTGTAATAAGTCTTCAGATCACTCAGACAAGAAGACTTAAGTGATGCCCAATTCTCTCTGGCTTTGGGTGGTTAGGGCTTTTCTCCTCGCTAGGAATTTTCTCTCAAAGGCTTCGAGGTGGGTTGCTCTCAAACGACAAAAGTCGTGCACTGAAATGTGAGCAGCCAACCGTTTATGGTTGTAGGGGGTGGGCTATTTATAGCCACTTGGCAACCCGACCTGATTTGTCCGAAATGACCCTGGGTCACTAAGGAACTGACACATGTCTCAACGGTCAGATTTCAAACTCTCATGGCAACTTTACTTGGGCTACAAGCAAAGCTGACTTGTCCGGCTCTGGACAAGATTCGCTCTCATTGTCTTCACTTAAAGACATAGGTTTTTGGTTTAGGCATCACTTTAGTCATTCTAACTGGTTCTCCTGGACCCCACTTAACAGTACGGTGGTTCCTATGACTCAACACAAAATAAAAAGAACTACGAAAGATCTAAGTCTTCGAGCTCCATAGGCTTCATAACGTGTCTTCTTTTGTCATAGTCTTCAATGTGAATATCTTCATATACCACCTTTGACTTCAATGTCTTCATACATTTTTAGGGGTCATCTCTGGTAGTAAAACCGAATCAATGAGGGACTTCTACCTGTGTTATCCTGCAATACTCATAAACACATTAGTCCCTCAACTAGGTTTGTCGTCAATACTCCAAAACCAACTAGGGGTGGCACTAGATGCACTTACAATCTCCCCCTTTTTGGTGATTGATGACAAACTAGTTGAAGTTTTCAACGGGGAATATAGTCTGTGAAATTGTAAAGGATAAGGAATTGTCTTCATAAGTTGCAAGGGCTCCCCCTGAAGATGTGCATATAAGTAATTTTCCTTTGGAATGCAAATGCACATGGCAGGTTGTACTTGTGGAGATCCACTTCAACTTATGATGACAATCCACTATGCATGTGAAGGTATATGAAGATAATGACATGCATAATGGAAAATGGACGTCTGCAGAATGAGATAAGTGCGGAATTTATCGTCGCACATGCGGAATTTATCTTCGCAAAACAGGGTGGCAAACAAGTAGCAGACGACCATCTGGTTTAAGTGTTACAACTCATAAGAACCAAATGTAAAACGAGAGTTGTAAGCACGAAGCAAAATATAACAAAACATAAAGCACCCGCCCATATGACCCGCTTGAAGACTATCAACCCATATGCTTCTCCCCCTTTTGTCAGCAAGGACCAAAAAGGTTTGAAGACATAGAGTGTCTACTCGTTCCCAGGAGCAGCAGGGTCGTTGGAGGTGTTTGGCAGTGCAGAAGAGGGTGGTGGTGAAGTTGCATCGTCTTCATCCTCGATGACTCATGCAGTTACTGTCGCAGCAGATGAGGAGAACTCAAAGTCTTCAAGTGATGGTGTGCTTCGCATCACAGCCCTTCTAGGAGGTGTGGTGTCAAACTTGAATCGCTCAGTGAAGCCATCCTCTTCAAGTTCAGCTTCAGTACACATCATTGATAGCCCTTTCCATGTACGACGACAGGTTTCATGGGTAACGAAAGCATTCTTGGTGGCAAGATTTCGAAGACGATTAACATCCACCAAGAGGCTTTTCATCTGACGCTTTAGCCAGTCATGATGCCTATCTTGTTTTTGATGAAGGGCCACAAGAAGCTCTCGGACATTGAGAACACGAGCGCGCTTCTTGGGTCTTGAAGCAGTTGCACTGTCAGTGGCTTCAGTTGAAGCAGGGTGTGGTGCACGTGTAGTGCCAGCCAAAGGATACACCCTGGAGATGGCTTCAACACCTTCAACGTTTTGAGTGAAGCTCTGGTGTTCTGCATTCCGAAGACTCAGAGGTTGCTTGGCAGGTTCAGGATAGATGGCTTCAGCAGAGGTGTCCACATCAGGCAAGAAGATCCAATGGTTGCGGGCTGAGGGATGATATGAGATGGCAGAGTGAAGTTTGATCAGCCTCATTACCCAAGGAGCATAGAACTTTAAACCAAACAGATCTGAGCCTGATGCAGCTAGTTGGCGTATGAAGAAATCCTGTGCGTTGAAGCATTTGCCATGAAGGATACAAAACAACAGAGTCTTCATTGCACCCTCGATCTTGGCATTTGGAGAGTGCCCTTTGATAGGCCAGAGAGTCCGCCGGATAATGTGATAGATGGTTCTGGGCAGGTACTCAAAGTCTTCAACGAAGAACTCTGTTGGATAAGGAGCATCGTGGGGCAATGGCTTCATCATGGAGAGCATCTGACTCATATTCGGTTCAGGCCTCTGGAATATGCTCTCAAGAGCTTCAGTGTGTAGTGGACAGCCTTCCTCGAAGAGTTCGCCAGGAGTGGGCAGGCCGGTGAGCTCAATGATATCAAATGCATTGGCTTCGTGATGGACATTGCCGGTCATCCACTCCAGGGCCCAAGTCTTCGGATCTCTGTTGTATCCTTTGATGTGGGGGTGGCATAGAATTGCAGCAGAAGCTCTTCATTCTAGTGCTCTTCATCAGTTATAAACTGCAGCAGACCCACTTGCTTGAAGCAATCCAACGCTTCCTCTAAACAGGGCAGACCAGCAATGGCTTCAACATCAAGGCGCTTGTGCGGGAAGATGCGACCTTGGTTGTATAGGATGCATGAATAGTAGCTGCGCTGAGGATAGCTCCAGAACCTATCTGATGAAATCCTTTCCCTTGAATAGGGGTTCTTTGTAACACCCCAGATGTAACTTTCCATATTTGTATCCAACTCTTGCCGTTTCCGGTGTTAAGTTATATTTATTTCTCGGGTTCGGGTCTTTGTCTCCGTGTGTTGTTTTCTTTTTCGTGCATCTCTTATCATGTCATCTCGTGCATTGCATTTGCATACATATTCATCTCATGCATTCGAGCATTTTCCCCGTCGTCCATTTTGCATTCCGGCGCTTCGTTCTCCTCCGGTGGCCTTTTCTAGCGTTCTTTCGTGTGTGGGGATTAAACATTTCCGGATTGGACCGAGACTTGTCATGCGGCCTTGGTTTACTACCGGTAGACCGCCTGTCAAGTTTCGTATCATTTGGACTTCGTTTGATACTCCAACGGTTAACCGAGGGACCGAAAAGGCCTTGTGTGTGTTGCAGCCCAACACCCCCCAAATTTGGCCCAAAACCCACCAAACTCTGCTCCATGTCCTAGATCGTTTGATCACGATCGCGTGGGCGAAAACCGCACCTCATTTGGACTCTCCTAGCTCCACTTATGCCTATTTAAACACCCCCCCATTTCGGATCTCGTCTTCCTCCCCGTCCTCCTCCTAAAAAAACAGATCAAACCCCCCCGCCGACGGACGTGTCCGGATCGGACCGGACGCCGTCCGCCCCTCCGCCGCAGTGAATCCCGCGCCGCCACGTGGGCGAGGCCCACATCGCCGCCGCCGAGGCCCGGGAGCCCGAGGCCGGCCCCCGCGGCCCGTCTCCGCGCCGCCGCTCCCCGCGCCCGACCCCGACGCCTGCGCCGCCTCCTTCCCCGACGCCGGTGACCGGCGCCGCCGCGGGCCGCCTCCCGGCCGTCGCTCGCCTCCCCGGTCCGGCAGCGCCCCGCCGCGCCGTTCCGCGGCGTCCCCGACGCCGGCCGACCCCGCCGCTGCACCGCGCCTCCCCGCCGCCGCCGTCCGCGCCTCCCCGCCGCCGCCGTCCGCGCCTCCCCGCCGCCGCCGTCCGCGCCTCCCCGCCGGCGACCGCGCCCCGGCCTCCTCTTCCTCTCCTGCTCCGACGGGATCCCG
This sequence comes from Triticum urartu, assembly GCF_003073215.2. Taxonomy (NCBI): domain Eukaryota; kingdom Viridiplantae; phylum Streptophyta; class Magnoliopsida; order Poales; family Poaceae; genus Triticum; species Triticum urartu. The sequence goes on along the minus strand of NC_053022.1, from coordinate 248,488,029 downwards.
GCGAACCTCGTCACGCGCGCCAGCTACAGTACTACTACAGTGCCGCGAGATCCAGATCTGGAATTCGAAACCCTAGGGTTGACTTTCCCTTCCCCCCTCTTGAATTTTTATGCCTACTTTGACTGCTTGTATCTCCGCAACCGTAGCTCCGTTTTGGGCGTATAATATATCAAAATCTTCGTCTCGACATGTACATCATTTCATTATATTGCATCATTTGCATTCGATTTCATCTTGATGCCCAAAATGCTGTTAGAAGGAGGCTTCGTGAGTTAAATTGCAGATCCGTTAGTTCATCATGCACTTTTGTCATTTTTGCCATGTTTAATCCGTGCATGATATGCCTGTGCCCCTTTGGGATGAATTGTTAAGCATTTTGTCTTCTTTCCAGAGGTGCCACCCATGCATTTTTAGGATGTGTGTGTTGTCTTGTGCAAGCTTGCGAAGAGAGGTACCTGAGATTGCTGATTTCAGGGACTTAGTGATTTTCACTAAGTCTAGGATATTTTAGTTCGTGATGCTATATGTCCAGCTTGTTTCCTAGTGATCCGTGCCTCTTTTGAGGATGATCAGTAAGGGAGTTTTGATATTTATGTTATTCTCTATCCATCGATGTCTTTGTTTGCATATGTGGAGTGCTCTAGGTTGACTCAATCGAGCTCAACTTTTGCTTCGTTGTTAATCTGGGCAGATCGTCAACTTGTTTGCGATTTTGCCGATGCTACCGTTAGTGTTCCATGCATGCTATGCCTTTGTTCTTGCCATGTGTAGCTAGCATATTGTGTCTTCTTTCTGGATATATGCTTGCCTTGCCATGACTTGCACTGTAGTGAGTGCATCGAGCTCGTTTACATGCCTTCGTGAGCTATAATTTCAGCAAGTCTCAGTTTTCACTAAGTATGAAAACTGATTGTGTTCGAGCTATGTTCGTGAGCTCGGTAGAGTATTTTGTGAACCCTTTTGGCCCCAGGTCACTTTGGGTGTTTTGTTAAGCTTGTTGAGTAGCTCCATGCCATGTTCTTACTTGTCATGTTCAGGTTATCTATCATGTTGTTTTGCTGCTCCGAAGAGGGCTTCGTGATCTGAAATTTCAGGCTAGTGTTAATTTCACTAAGTCTGGAATCTGTTTTGCATATTCGTTTTTGCCATGCTTGTTTGAACCTCTTAATGGATGAATTTGCCTATAGCTCAGTGCTAGTGTTTTGTTAATCATCTTGTGTACATCACTGCCATGTATTTTTTTTCGTGTTTGGTGGCTGTAGCATGTTCATTTCGTTGCATTTAGATGCCTACTTGCTGTAAATCACAGACCGGTGTCATATCTTAAAACGCTTGCCTTTTCCAAACCGTAACTCCGATTCCAATGATCTTTATATCGTTTTCAAGCGATTTCATCCCCTCTATACAGTGGCACCCTTGGAATTCCAAGTTGAGGCCAGGTTCATGCATTTCCTGTCATATCTTGCATTTTGCATCCCGCATCGCATCCCGCATAGCATGTCATCATTTCATCATATTGCTTGGTCTTGCACGTGGTTGATTGTATCCTTGTTGCTTGTTTGTCTTGTTGGGTAGAGCCGGGAGACGAGTTCGCTACCGAGGAGCCCGTTGAGTTTGCTTGTGAGGATCCAGTCAGCTTTGACAACTGTGCAGGCAAGATGATCATACCCTCGAAATCACTACTATCTTTGCTATGCTAGTTTGCCCGCTCTTTTGCTTTGCCACTGCTACGATGCCTACCACTTGCTTGTCAGCCTCCCAATTGCATGATTGAACCTCTAACCTACCATTGTCCTAGCAAACCGTTGATTGGCTATGTTACCGCTTTGCTCAGCCCCTCTTATAGCGTTGCTAGTTGCAGGTGAAGATTGGAGCCATTCCTATTGGAACATCTTTTATTTGCTTGTTGGGATATCACTATATTGCTATGTTATCTTAATGCATCTATATACTTGGTAAAGGGTGGAAGGCTCGGCCTCTCGCCTAGTGTTTTGTTCCACTCTTGCCGCCCTAGTTTTCCGTCATATCGGTGTTATGTTCCCGGATTTTGCGTTCCTTACGCGGTTGGGTTATAATGGGAACCCCTTGATATTTCGCCTCGATTAAAGCTTTTCCAGCAATGCCCAACCTTGGTTTTACCATTTGCCACCTAGCCTTTTCTTTCCCTTGGGTTCTGCAGACTCAAGGGTCATCTTATTTTAACCCCCCCGGGCCAGTGCTCCTCTGAGTGTTGGTCCACCTGTCAGCTACCGGTGGCCACCAGGGGCAACTCTGGGCTGGCCTACCCGTACCTAGGACAATCTGAGTGTGCCCTGAGAAAGAGATATGTGCAGCTCCTATCGGGATTTGTCGGCACATTCGGGCGGTGTTGCTGGTCTTGTTTTAACCTGTCGAAGTGTCTTGAGTTACCGAGATACCGAGTCTGATCGGAACGTCTTGGGAGGAGGTCTTTTCCTTCGTTGACCGTGAGAGCTTGTCATGGGCTAAGTTGGGACTCCCCTGCAGGGATTGAACTTTCGAAAGCCGTTCCCGCGGTTATGGGCAGATGGGAATTTGTTAATGTCCGGTTGTAGACAACGTAAACCTTAATTAATTAAAATGAATCAACTGAGTGTGTTACCGTGATGGCCTCTTCTCGGCGGAGTCCGGGAAGTGGACACGGTGTTGGAGTAATGCTTGCGCAGGTTGTTCCTTCTAGTTTCCCGCTCGCGCTTTGCCTCCTCTTCTCGCTCTCCTTTGCGGATAAGTTAGCCACCACATATGCTAGTCGCTTGCTGCAGCTCCACATATACTTGCCTTATCCTTCCTATAAGCTTAAATAGTTTTGATCGCGAGGGTGCGAGATTGCTGAGTCCTTGTGGCTCACAAATACTATAATTCCAGATGCAGGTCCAGGTGATTCCGCCCCAGGTGACGAGTACGAGCTCAAGTGGGAGTTCGACGAGGACTCTCAGCGTTATTATGTTTCCTTTCCCGATGATCAGTAGTGGTGCCTAGTTGGGGTTATCGATTCAGGGCCTTGTCGCATGTTGGGGGTCTTTTCTATTTTGGCACCGTAGTCGGGCCATGAGTGATTTGTATGATGGATGTTATTTATGTACTTTGATGTGACGTGGCGAGTGTAAGCCAACTACGTTCCTCCCCTTTATATTATTTATGTACATGGGATGTGTGATGATTTCCTGACTTGCGACATTGCTTTCAATGCGGTTATGCCTCTAAGTCGTGCCTCGACACGTGGGAGATATAGCCGCATCGAGGGCGTTATATTCTTGGAGCTGTTGAAGAACATATTATCTGCCTTGAAGCTATTGATGTTAAAGGAGCCAGGTGCTGATGCAGGACCTGGGAACCTCGGCAGCCTTGGGACTAGCTTCTGGACATGAGGCCTGTGCTCAACATGGTAATCAAATTGAGGACCTACAGCAGACTCAGGAACAGAAGTGTCTGGATCAGTAGCTTCGCTGTCTTCTGAAGCTTTTGGTGGGGAGGGCTCCACATTGGCTTTAGTGTTGGTTGTGGCAGCCTTAATATTTTCAGCCTCCGCTTGACTAGCTGGAGGGTCGGTCACAAGCACGTTCTCCTGGAGAACTGCTTCTTGGTGGAGCATAGGAGTGGGCTCTTGTGGTGCTTCTTCGGCGGCTGATGCAGCCGGAATGTCTTCAGCATAGACTTGAGGCCTTGGACCTTTGCGAAGCCTGCGGAATGCAGACGACGCCTGTGGGGTTGGAGTGGGCTGGGCCTCATTGTCTTCTTCCTCTTGAGGGCGATCCCCCATGACGCATCTTGTGCAATTGGCGTCAGAGGACGACCAATGCTGATGAGTTCGCTGTGTTCATACTGAGGAAGGCTGCATCATCTTGTACATTGTCCTGATGACTAATGTCTTCAACAGCGATGGGGTCGGCTGCTGGTATGTCTTCAGCTTCAGGAGCCTCTGTGGAAGCAGGCTCATGAACTGTTAGTTGTCGTTCTGTGTCAGGATAGACGACAGAAAGGGGTTCAACCATCAAGGGATCTATGGGAGCAGCCCGAGCTTTCTTGATCTTTCGCTTCTTCTGAGTGGGGGCAGAAGGAGAGGCTTCAGAGTGTTTCCGCTTCCTGGCTTCAGCCTCTGCAGTTCGCGTCTTCTTGAGCTCTGAAGCGGCTGACCGGCTCTTTGGCTTCGAGCCAGTCATTGCAGTTGGGAAGACAATTGGAACTGCTTCTTGCCTTGGTGCCTCTGGTTCAGCCATAGCAGGCTTCTTCTTCTTCTTCGCGGCCATCTTGGGGTCGATGCCAGGACGCCCAAGTGCCTTGCGCTTCTCGGCCTCATTGTAGGCCTGCACACATCTGTCTGCCAGAGTCTTCATTCGCTCCCGCGAGCCTTGAGCTTCTGCACGCTTCTTCAGAAAGTTTTCCTTTAGTTCGTGCAACATGTTCTTGAAGCTCTTCACTTCTTGTACGCTGAGCTTGGCCATATGCTTCTTGAACTGAGCCTTTTCATGATCAATTTTCTGCTTCAGTTCAACAATGCGCTGGGCAATTGCAAGTTCTGAAGCAATAGCGCCTTGGAAGGCGACGCTGAGGCCAACGGGCAGCTGCAGATCTTCGAAGCTGATGTTTGGTGTGGCAAACCATTCGTCGATGAAGTTGTGGATGATGGCGACATCAAAGAGAGGCAAATTGTTGAAGATTTCAGCTTCTTCTTTGCTCTTGATGAGCTGCTCGAGAGCGTCATCTCCAAGATCTTCATCACTTGACAGATCAATGGCTTCACTGCGCAGAATGTCAGCAGCTGTGAGCTCTTTGCCGGTGTGTGGCTGAGGCATCTTGGCCTTCTGGGGCTTGGAGATGCGGGATACGTCTTCAGACTGCACACTGTCTTCAGGAGGTGCAGTTGCCAATGGCTTCGCCCTTGAGATTTTTGGTGAAGGGGCCGGCTTTGAAGCTTTTGGCTTCTTCGACTGCTTTGGCTTCGGTACAGCAGGAGCTTCATCAGACTCAGAGTCAGCTGGAGGGTCATTCACGGCAGTCCCTTGGACTAAGATGCGGGTGACGAGGCCCTCAAGGTTGGCATACGGACCGATGATATTGGGTTCTGCGTCGCGTGTGCCATCTGCCCTTGGTGCTGAGGGACCAGGGTTGAAGTCTAACCCAAATTTCTTCTTGTTCTGCTTCGCTGAGTTTTGGGCAAACTGGAAGTTGCGCTTGAACAGATTGTCGTCACGACACCAGAGTAGTGACGACGGATGTGCATCATCAGGCTGTGGCCCACGAACCATGCATGGATAGAAGCTTTGGGCAATAGCTTCATCTCTGGACCTGGGTACAAGGTTCTTGTATAAGATGTCTCCCAACGGTCTTTTGATGGCACTTTTCTCAGCATACTCTTGGGTTGTGAAGCGGTATTTGAACCATTGCTCTGCCCAATAGCGTCGAATCCATTGGATTCGGGTCTTGCGCTGACCATAATTCTCTTCAGGATCTGTTTTATACATTTCTGCCAGTTCATCAGGCAGATCTTTGGATGTTCCTCCACGTCGCTGTCTGCCCCCCTTCCTTGCCGCTGCTTCTGAAGCCATAAACTTTAACTTGAAAGGCTTCAAAGGCTTTCTTTTGCTGGACCAACAGGAACTGGCTTCAGGAGAATTTATGTGATGCTGTAGGAATTCTGCAAATGAATGCAGACTATGAGAACCAAAGGATTCTCCCACGTACATGTACCTGTGACAGCATTAAGGTGCGAGGGAAGGGGAAGAGGTCATATGCATTCTTAGAAGGTTTTGAAGATTAATCAGTTTAGAAGACATTGACCTCATCGTGCGAAGACATTCACTCATAGATAAGAAGTTGGTTCCAGATTTGTACGAACCCACAGATCAGTACAAGTGAGGAATCTAACTACTTTATGAAGCACAAGTGAATATACTAGGCATGTTATGAGATGCAGATTTAGAGATCTAACTTGTGTGAAGAGAAACTTCTTATGGTAGAAAGTGACAGAACCATGAGATCAAAAGGGGCTGTAAAAAGAAGTTCTATTTACCACACTTGGAACTGCTAGACGGAGTGTGAGATGATGCCGAGCAGTTCAATCCTCCGTGCCCTAACTTGGCGACCGAAGACACCTACGGCGACGGTTGAGAGGACGATGTCCGCGATCGGCGTGAAGACGGCGTCGGAGAGGTTGCGGCAGCGAAGCGCTTCGTCGCCGGCGTCGTCGAGAGCTAGCGGTGGCGCTAGGGTTCGTGCGAGGGTGGAAGAAGGAGATAATGACCGCAGTAAGTGTGAATTTATAGGCACAGGGGCGGCACTGTGCTATTACACAGGTGCCCCTGGCGATTCGCATCTGAGGAACGCGTGGCCAGTTTGCGGAAGTTTGGGGTTTGTTCCACGTCCCACGCACGCCTGGATTATCGGGTGGTCGTTCCTACTTCTCCGGATTTCTTGTGGAGGAATGAGCATTGAAAATGGACTTTATGGTTGTCTCTATATCTTCTGCTGACAAGGACGCAGTGAAGACATTCGACAGTTTCAATAGAATGCATATGACTTAGAGAGATAGAGTTTGAGATAGAAAGCATAGAGAAGTTTGGGGTCCGATCACATTCACTTAGTTCAAAAGATTCAACACGAAGACATAGCTATAAGTGAATGTTGTAGAGAACAGAACACTAACATATATATATATATATGCTAGTAACGCCATGAGTGAAACACTTCAAAATGGAACGTTTGGTGGTGGCGTTACCCACCGTATAGGAAGTATTAGACCCAGACACGGCGCACAATTATCGTGGCGCTCCGAAGTCAAATTCCACATTAATGTATTCACACTTAGAATGTATCTCTTCATTGATTGAAGATATACTTCACTTCGTGTGTTGCACATCTAAGTCATCAATATGCATAAGGGTTAGGATCTGTGCCTGATCACAGGACATTTGAGGATTCCAGGATATTTAGCTCACACCGTAACTTGCAAAACCTCTTCTCATCCAAGGGCTTGGTGAAGATATCTGCCAATTGCTCTTCAGTGTTGACGTGTATGATATCAATGTCTTCCTTCACAACATGATCTCTGAGAAAGTGATGACGAATTTCAATGTGCTTTGTCTTCGAGTGCTGAACTGGGTTGTTGGCAATCTTGATGCCGCTTTCGTTGTCGCAGTAAAGTGGCACTTGCTTCAGATGAATGCCATAGTCCTTGAGTGTTTGCTTCATCCACAGAAGCTGAGCGCAGCAAGATCCAGCAGCAATGTATTCATATTCAGCAATGGAGAGAGATACACAGTTCTGCTTCTTTGAAGACCAACATACAAGTGATCGTCCCAGAAAGTGACATGTGCTTGATGTAGACTTGCGATCAACTTTGTCACCAGCATAATCAGCATCCGAGAATCCAACCAAATCAAACTCTGAGCCCTTTGGATACCATAATCCTAGAGTTGGGGTGTGAGCCAAATATCGAAGAATTCGCTTCACAGCTAAGTGATGCGACTCCTTTGGTGCCGCTTGAAATCGAGCACACATGCAAACACTAAGCATAATATCTGGCCTAGATGCACATAAATAAAGCAAAGACCCAATCATGGAGCGGTATACCTTTTGATCGAACTCTTTACCATTGTCGTCAGGACCCAGATGATGTTTGGCTGGCATTGGTGTTGTGAAGCCTTTGCAGTCTTGCATACCGAACTTCTTCAGGCAATCTTTGAGATACTTCTCTTGAGATATGAAGATACCATTGCGTTGTTGTCGTATTTGAAGATAATGTCATCCACATATATTTGGCACACGAACAGTTCACCATCATATGTCTTCGTGAAAAGACTGGGATCTAGGGAACCAGGTATGAAGCCTTTGCTCTTCAGGAAATATTTGAGTGTGTCATACCAGGCCCTAGGGGCTTGTTTGAGGCCATACAGTGCCTTGTTGAGCTTGTATACCATGTCAGGATGTTTTGGATTTTCAAAGCCAGGCGGTTGTGCAACATACACTTCTTCTTCAATCTTGCCATTGAGAAAGGCACTTTTCACATCCATTTGATATAGAAGTATGTTATGATGATTTGCATAGGCCAGCAGTATGCGTATGGCTTCAAGCCTAGCCACAGGAGCAAATGTTTCATCGAAGTCAATGCCCTCCACTTGAGTATATCCTTGAGCAACGAGACGAGCTTTGTTTCTGACAACTTGACCATGCTCATCTTGCTTGTTGCGGTATATCCATTTGGTGCCTATTATGTTGTGCTTCTGTGGATCAGGACGCTTAACCAGTTCCCATACATTATTCAGCTCAAACTGTTGAAGCTCTTCTTGCATAGCTTGAATCCATTCAGGTTCCATGAAGGCTTCTTCATCGCAAGGGTGTGGAGGTTCCTCATGCCAGCATGCCCAAGCCTCCGATGCCAAAGCCAGCATTCTGAAGCTTTTGCAAGAAGACATACTGCAAGTTGTGGCCCTGCTGAGAAATCTACCACATACAGATCATCTTTTCGATACCCTTCAAACGCTAGAGACTTGTCAGATTCCATTAGTACAAGACAACGATATTTTCCAAACATTACGATCATGTTCAAATTGCAGAGCATTGAGACAGACATTAAGTTGAAGCCAAGGGATTCAACAAGCATGACTTTATCCATGTGTTGATCCTTTGAGATTGCAACTCTACCTAGACCCAATACCTTACTTTTACCAGTGTCAGCAAATGTGATGTGGCTCTTGTCAGATGGACGTAAGGTTGAGTCCATAAGAAGGCTTCTTTTGCCAGTCATGTGATTTGTACACCCACTGTCAATAATCCATTCTGAAGACTTTGAAGATGCTGGTGTCGTACCCTACAGTGCAGTTAGGGGGATAGGCTTCACGAAGAGAATTGTGAAGCAAAAACATTTGACAAACCAGTGGGTTATGAAAACTTAGATCCAGATTAGGACTAATAGGGAGAGTAGCATGCGATTCAGGAACGAAGTACATAATGATGCCATTCGGGCATTTTATCTTGTGCCCTACAAGATTTTTAAGGTCCCCAGCAATAGCGTCAGAAGATTTTGGTTTTCTGCTGGAGACCTTTCCCTGCAAAAGAGAGTTAAGCCTTCTTAACCACCCACATCTTCAAGGGTGGCTTAGAAGCAATAAGTCTAAGTGCAGCATCTGAAAATTTTGGCTTTGAAGCCTTAGCAAACAGACTTGCAGGTGGACAATAGTACTCATAAGAATAAGCAGAATAATTTTTGGTCATATGAACATGACGGTTTGATGAACCGCTCTCATATTCATATGCCTGAGTATGGTTTCCCTGCAAAACATTTGCGTTAGTGTGACTCAGGTGAGTCCTCTATTTGTATGAAGCCTTTGGACCGTATGAAGCCTTTGGTCTGAGGTTTGTCTTCTTGAAGTGAGGTGTCATGAAGACATTCACAGGAAGATTTTCCAGACAGTTTTTCGGAACCCAGATCTTCTTCATAGGCGGTCCATTCCTGCAGTTAGTACCAATGTACCTGGCAAACACTTCACCATTCTGATTCTTAAACAGTTTATAGTTTGCATCAAAGGATTCATCAATGATAATGGGGTTAGCACAAGTGAAGCCAGATAAATTGGATGGATCTGCTGAAGGTTCCTTTGTAGCAACCCATGTGGTTTTGGGGTACTGCTCAGGTTTTTCCAGTAAGAGCCATCTGCATTTATTTTCCTTACGAACCCAACACCCTCTTTCCTAGGGTTTCGGTTCAGAATCTGCTTCTTGAGGACATCACATAATGTCTGATGTCCTTTAAGACTTTTGTACATCCCTGTTTCAAGCAATGTCTTCAACCTAGCATTCTCATCAGCAATAGCAGTGGTATCCTCAGCAGAGGGGTTAGTTACCACATCAACAGTTGAAGATATTGCAACAGCAGTAGCAGTGGAACATTCAGCAACAGAAGTAGCATTATCACGCTCAATGCATTTAAGACATGGTGGTTCAAATCCTTCCTGAGCGGAACTGATCTGTTCAGCGCGAAGTGACTCGTTTTCCTTTTGAAGATCTTCATGAGCCGCTCTCAATTTCTCAAGTTCTTGCTTCCTTTGAAGATAATCATAGGAAAGCTTTTCATGAGTTGTTGAGAGAGTATCAAGACGATCTTCAAGTTCCTGATACTTAACGTGAAGATTTTTTATGTCTTCAATTAAGGATTCAGATCGAGTCATTTCAGCACCCAACAGATCATCGCTTCTGTCTAACAGTTTTTGAATATGTTCCATGGCCTTTTGTTGTTCAGATGCAATTTTAGCAAGTGTTTTGTAACTGGGTTTTGAATCACAATCAGAGTCATCGTCACTGGATGTTTGATAGCGAGTAGTGCATGTGTTTACCTTGGCACCACGTGCCATGAAGCAGTAGGTAGGAGTGGAGTCGTCCTTGTCATTTGCATCGGTGTCGGTGATGAAGTCATTGTCTTCAGTGTTGAAGATGGACTAGGCGACGTATGCTATAGCCAGACTTGCAATGCCAGAATCAGACTCCTCCTCAGACTCCACCTCTGCCTCCTCAGAAGCGGACTCCTCCTCAGAATCCATTTCCTTGCCAACAAACGCACGTGCCTTGCCAGATGAGCTCTTCTTGTGTGATGAAGACTTTGAGGAAGACTTGGAAGAAGACTTTGAGTGTTTCTTCTTCTTCTTGTCGTCAGAGTCATATTCCTTGCTCTTCTTCTTCCTTCTGTTCTCATTGTCCCACTTTGGACACTCAGAGATGAAGTGTCCAGTTTTCTTGCACTTGTGGCATGTTTTCTTCTTGTAGCCATGAGCAGAAGCTTCATCATTCCTTGAGCTTGATCGTGAAGACTTTCTGAAGCCTTTCTTCTTGGTGAATTTTTGGAACTTCTTCACTAGCATTGCAAGTTCCCTTCCAATGTCTTCAGGATCATCAGAACTGTTGTCAGATTCTTCTTCAGATGAGGAAACAGCTTTTGCCTTCAAGGCACGAGTTCGCCCATAGTTTGGACCGTAGATATCTCTTTTCTCAGAAAGCTGAAACTCATGTGTGTTGAGCCTCTCAAGTATGTCAGATGGATCGAGTGTCTTGAAATCAGGACGTTCTTGAATCATCAGGGCTAGGATGTCAAATGAACTATCAAGTGATCTCAGCAGCGTCTTGACGACTTCATGTTTGGTGATCTCAATAGCGCTGAGGGCTTGAAGCTCATTTGTGATGTCAGTGAGTCTGTCAAATGTGTGCTGGACATTCTCATTGTCATTTCACTTGAAGCGGTTGAAGAGATTGCGAAGGACACTGATTCTTTGATCTCTCTGGGTTGAGATGCCTTCATTGACCTTGGAGAGCCAGTCCCAGACTAGCTTGGATGTCTTCAAGGCACTCACACGGCCATACTGTCCTTTGGTCAGATGACCGCAGATGATATTCTTGGCAGTAGAGTCCAGTTGAGTGAACTTCTTGACATCAGTAGCAGTGACACCTTCTCCAGCCTTTGGAACGCCGTTCTCGACAACATACCATAGGTCGACGTCAATGGCTTCAAGATGCATGCGCATCTTATTCTTCCAGTAGGGATATTCAGTTCCATCGAAGACGGGGCACGCAGCGGAGACTTTGATTATCCCTGCAGTCGACATAGCTAAAACTCCAGGTGGTTAAACCGAATCACACAGAACAAGGGAGCACCTTGCTCTGATACTAATTGAAAGTGCGTTATATCGACTAGAGGGGGGGTGAATAGGCGATTTTTATGAAAGTCTTCAAAACGTGGAAGTTATGAAGACAAACAGTAGAGATATGCCTATTTACTATGCAGCGGAAGTTAGACTACACTAGGCTAGCTATGGTCAAGTATCAACAGAGTGAAAGCACAGTGACAAATAGCTATAGTGTAATAAGGATCAGGTAGGAAGATACTATGAAGCCAAACAGATCATACACTCGCGTTGTGAAGACAAAAGATAGAACAGACACACAATGACTTCACAATGAGTGACCGGTAAGTAAAAGGAAGTGAAGATGAAACCAGTGACTCGTTGAAGACAATGATGTGTTGGACCAGTTCCAGTTTCTGTGACAACTGTACGTCTGGTTGGAGCGGCTAGGTATTTAAACCTTAGGACACATAGTCCCGGACACCCAGTCCTGAACACGCAGCTCAGGACACCAAGTCCTCACCGTATTCTCCTTGAGCTAAGGTCACATAGTCCTCGCCCAATCACTCTGGTAAGTCTTCAAGGTAGACTCCCAAACCTTCACAGACTTCGCTCACTGGCAATCCACAATGTCTCTTGGATGCTCTGAACGCGACGCCTAACCATCTGGGGATGCACAGTCCTCAAGTGTAATAAGTCTTCAGATCACTCAGACAAGAAGACTTAAGTGATGCCCAATTCTCTCTGGCTTTGGGTGGTTAGGGCTTTTCTCCTCGCTAGGAATTTTCTCTCAAAGGCTTCGAGGTGGGTTGCTCTCAAACGACAAAAGCCGTGCACTGAAATCTGAGCAGCCAACCGTTTATGGTTGTGGGGGTGGGCTATTTATAGCCACTTGGCAACCCGACCTGATTTGTCCGAAATGACCCTGGGTCACTAAGGAACTGACACGTGTCTCAACGGTCAGATTTCAAACTCTCATGGCAACTTTACTTGGGCTACAAGCAAAGCTGACTTGTCCGGCTCTGGACAAGATTCGCTCTCATTGTCTTCACTCGAAGACATAGGTTTTTGGTTTAGGCATCACTTCAGTCATTGTAACTGGTTCTCCTGAACCCCACTTAACAGTACGGTGGTTCCTATGACTCAACACAAAAGAAAAAGAACTACGAAAGATCTAAGTCTTCGAGCTCCATAGGCTTCATAACGTGTCTTCTTTTGTCATAGTCTTCAATGTGAATATCTTCATATACCACCTTTGACTTCAATGTCTTCATACATTTTTAGGGGTCATCTCTGGTAGTAAAAGCGAATCAATGAGGGACTTCTACCTGTGTTATCCTGCAATTCTCATAAACACATTAGTCCCTCAACTAGGTTTGTCGTCAATACTCCAAAACCAACTAGGGGTGGCACTAGATGCACTTACACCGGGAAAATGCGTTTTCGGCATTCCAGCCGGAAAGCTCTTGGGCTTCATTGTATCCGGTAGAGGAATTGAAGCAAATCCAACCAAGATCCGAGCTCTGTCACAATTGGATATCCCGAAGGACCTCAAACAAATACAAAAATTAACCAGATTCGTGGCAGCTCTAAGCCGCTTTATCTCTCGCTTAGGAGAAAAGGCCCTACCCCTTTACCGCCTCCTTCGGCGCACCGAACACTTCGAGTGGATGGATGCAGCCACGGCCGGACTCGATGAAATAAAAGCCATCTTGGCTAGTCCTGGCCGCGCCAAACATTGGCTAATCAATGCTATTATACATTGCAGCAACCCATCAGGTAGTAAGCGCAGTGCTCGTCGTCGAACGAGAAACGGACGGACACAAATTCCCCCTTCAAAAGCCGGCCTACTATGTGTCCACTGTCCTTACTCCGCGCAAGTCACGGTACCCGCATTATCAAAAGATTGCGTACGCGGTATTTATGGCATCCCGGAAGCTGCGACACTAATTTCAAGAGTGTTTAATAACAGTAGCCTCGGAAGTGCCACTTAACGATATTATAAACAACCGCGACGCGACGGGCCGGATTGCAAAATGGGCCATTGAGCTCCTCCTGTTCAACATAACTTACAAGCCACGGTGAGCTATCAAGTCGCAAGTTTTGGCCGACTTCATCGCAAAATGGACGGAGGCCGAACTCCCTAAAGAGTACGGCACATATTCAAATTGGGTCATGCACTTCGACAGCTCCAAAATGTTGGCCAGTCTAGGGGCTGGCGTCGTTTTGACGTCCCCCACAGGAGACACAGTTCAATACGTACTCCAGATAATGTACACAGACTCCAACAACGCAGCCGAATATGAGGCCCTTTTACATGGTCTCCGGATGGCAGTATCCATGGGCATTCAACGCCTAGAGGTGCGCGGGGACTCGAACCTCGCAATATCCCAAATAAATGGAGACTTTGATGCCAAGGATCCAAAAATGGAAGCTTATCGCAACGCCGTCCTAAAAATGTCAGCTCGGTTCGAAGGGCTCGAATTTCACCATATAGCCCGGGAAAATAATCAGGCGGCAGATGTCCTGGCACGCATTGGTGCAAAACGCGATGTAGTCCCCCCCAACATCTTCCTGGAAAGGCTGTTCAAGCCATCCGTAGTATGGGAAGGGGAACCCGGCAATAACAGCCCGGACCCAACCGCACTGCCCGACACCGAACACTCTGACATAATTGGAGGCTCTGCCAATGAAATAACACTTTCAGCCCATGTAATAATGGCTGTCATCGCCCCGTGGACAGAACCATTCCTCGCCTACCTTACTAGGCAGGAACTCCCCGAGGACCAAAATGAGGCACGCTGCATAGTGCGGCGATCTAAAGCCTATAAAGTCCATGAGGGAGAGCTTTATAAGAAAAGCACTACCGGAGTCCTTCAAAGGTGCATCTCCGAAGAGGAAGGGCGGAACCTCCTGGCTGAAATTCATGCCAGACTCGGCGGTCATCACGCTGCAGCTCGGTCCCTTGTAAGCAAGGTCTTCCGTACAGGCTTTTATTGGCCGACGGCCCGAGCAGACGCCCAGGACTTAGTCCAACGATGTGTCGGTTGCCAGCTTTTTGCAAAATAAAGCCATATGCCACCCACCGCCCTCCAAACTATCCCCATCACTTGGCCCTTCGCGGTCTGGGGGCTTGACATGGTTGGACCCCTTAAAGGCGGAACCCATAAGAAAAAATACTTACTGGTCATGGTGGATAAGTTCACCAAATGGATAGAAGCCAAGCCTGTTAAGACGGCCGAATCCGGACCGGTGATAGACTTTATATCCGGGGTTGTACACCGTTACGGCGTCCCCCACAGCATCATCACTGATAACGGCACAAACTTTACGGCCGACGAGGTAAAACTCTGGTGCAAACACATGGGCATCAAGCTCGATTATGCTTCCGTCTATCACCCACAAACTAACGGCCAGGTCGAACGTGCAAATGGTCTTATCATGAGCGGCATCAAACCTAGATTAGTGCGGTCCCTTAAGGAATCTAATACGCACTGGGTAGAGGATCTCGACTCCGTACTCTGGGGGCTGCGGACCACGCCGAATCGCACCACCGGATGCACACCATTCTTCATGGTGTACGGCGCAGAGGAAGTTTTGCCCTGCGACATAATTCATGACTCACCTCGAGTGCGCATGTACGAAGAAAGAGAGGCCGAGCTCGATCGGCAGGACAGTTTGGACGCCTTGGAGGAAGAGTGTGACATGGCAAAAGCCCGTTCCGCATCCTATCAACAGCAGGCTCGAAGATACCAAAGCAGAGAAGTACAGGCCAAAAATTACAATGTTGGCGAATTAGTTCTACGCCTGCCGGACAAGAAAAAGGACAAACTCAAGCCCAAGTGGGAAGGTCCCTTCATAATTGACCAAGTCCTGACTGGTGGAGCGTACCGCCTACGAGATGTATCGGATAACCAACTCGAGCCGAACCCATGGAACGCAGCCCGTCTCCGAAGATTCTACGCCTAGCGCCGGACTCTGTGTTCGTCTCCTTCCTCTATCCATTTTTTATATACTTTCTGTCTTACATTTCTCTCCTTCTCCCCTCTCTCTCTCTTATAGCATTTAAAGGCTCATACAGTGATGCGCTATCCGCGCTCATTAAACCTGGGGGCTTCTTTAAACAGAAGCTTATTTATACGGGCTTCATGCCCAACACATGTGTCACACTTCCGCATGTACCTTTTATTCACCATTATATGCATCGATATGACTTAAGTTTTGGCCAAGCTGGGTTGCCTGGCTCCTGTGCTTACCCCTACGTTCCCGATTGTTCGGCTAGGTGGTAAAGGGAGCACCTCTGCGATTGTTACTGCCGGGTCAGCCGGATGTGTACCTCAGACTGGGTGAAGCCGAAAGCTAGCGTTCTTAAGGGAATATTCGGTCGGTGAACTAAAGATGATCTTTTTTTCACTTATTTATCTATACGCCCCCAGATTTTTTTCATGCGTCTCTTTTCGCAGAATGGACATGCACTTTAGGGCATGCCTCCCAGGGAAAGGAACCCCTAACGGAACTATTCTCCCTGGAAGATGTTTCTTACTAACCATGTAATATAACATAACTAGTTGGGCACTTGTCTGTTCAAGCACTAAGGACCCCTACGCTTGGTCTCCATGCATACCCCGATTCTTATATAACCGCGAGGGTATTCGGACACACTCCGGACCGTCAGGTCCCGAGGTTGAAGCGAAAAGGTCAGTCATGACAAACGATCTACAATCCGGCTAGAAGGCATTACACATGTCAATTATAATTACATAGTCAATCCGACTGATTGTATTCCTCTTCAATACCATCTAACAGGCTGTCTAGTTTACAGTCCTGTTGGGAATACTTTGTGGCCAATTCTACTTGGCCGTATACTAAGCTCACAGGGATCTCCTTCCCATCGGGCCCCACGGGTCCGACCTCGGCCATGTGGTTTGGGTCAGCCTTCGTGTACCGCGTCTTCACCATGGCCCAGGCCTCCCTGGCGCCTTGACGGCAGGCCGACATCTTCCACAATCGGAAGCGCCGCCGCGCTCCGTTCAGCTTCTCTACAAGCTCTCCAAGGCCTTCGGGCATGGAGACGGACGGCCACAAGGCTTGGGCGACGCTTTGCATCACCTGCCGAACTCGCTCATGCAGTTGTGAGAGCTCGGGAAGAAGGTCACCCGTAGAACCGGGTATTTCCTCTGCAGGACGACCTGTTAGCATACCTACAGACATTACTTTGTTAGTCGACTTCCTCGCCGAACTCTTTTTTCAAAGTTCGTTTAAGCACTTACTATATATGCCGCGTCGAAGCTACTGATTCTCCTTCATGGAGTCCAACAGCTGGGCACGAACATCCTTCAGTTCAACGCCCAGCTTGGTGTTGGCATCTTGGAGATCGTTCTTCTCCCGCCTCACCTTTGTCAGCACGCTCTCACCAGCCTTCAGCTGGCGTCGGAGTTGTTGCTCTTCCGGATTTAATCCGGCGCCATCTGCAATTTCATTTGTCAGATTTGCACCCACGCCGCACTTAGCAAAATACTTATCTTTCGAAGCGTATATTACCAGAGGGGGTCTCCTTGGGCTCCCCTGCCGCGGCTGGTGCGGCCTCAAGTTGGGCTTTGCACTCTTCCAGCTCCTGGGACAGTAGGGTATTCTTTTCTGTAAGAACCTGCATAACAAATGATCCTTAAACCAGTTATTCTAACTATTTCAAGTCTTGGGGGCTACTGGTATATATATATAATTACCAAAATTTTCTTACCCGTATGTCTTTTACATATTGCTCCGTGGCTCTGGCTAGACCATTTTGAGCGGCATGGAGGTACGCATCTCCCGAATTGAAGGCATCCAATGCCTCTTGGGAGAAACAAGCGTCGCGAAGAACTGTCCGGCGACGCCTGTGGTTCATGGCACTCTCCACCTCAGAATTGGTGGCAGACAGCCTGTACGCATCCTCTGTCGGAGGAGCGTCCGGTGCGCGCCTCGTGTTCGCCTCCGCTTCCGGACCAGGCTTTGGAGCCTGGCTGGTGGAGGCGCGATTGGCAACCTCTCCGGATATAGTCCGGCGAGGTCTCTTCGTCCTGAAGAGAGCACGAGCGTTAGTATGCCTTGAAGGAATAACACCTGGGAATAAGATGGCGCGCTATACCTTTGCACCGGCGTCTCAGTCCAGACCGCACTTCTTTTCAGCCCGCAGGGCCTTGCCGCCCCTCGTTGGCTAGTCGCCGCAGGCTCGGCCTCCCGTCTCAAGGACCTCCCCTGCAAAACACGCTTGTCATACGGCAATCAAAAATACGCGAGGATAGATCCCTTTTTAAAGTGTTGGGACTTCGGTCTCAGTTACCTGTGAGGCTGGGAGTAGCCCTGGGTAATCGGCCATGATGGCCACCAAGGCGTTGTCCTTGCTCAATTGATGAAACACCCCATCAATCAGCTCCACAGATAAGTCCGGATCCTCTTGAGAGGCCGGGTCGAGGAACCGTCCCGGATCCTCGGGTTGTGGAGGAGGGCTGTTTATTTCTTTAACAGCCTGGCGCAGTTCCTGCGTTGAAGTCGTTAGACTGAATATTTAACGATGGGAATATAAAACGGATGGGCAAGTAAAAGTGTCCACTTACCCAACTTGGGGGATTGTACATAGAAAATCCACCCTGTGGGTTGACGCGGAGAAATCCCTCCTCTTCTCCCTTGTACAAAGTGGACAAGATCTTTATTAGAGCGGCAGCCAAATCCGGCCCCTTACGGCCGTGGCAGGTGGCGTCGTCCTCCCCGTTGAAGTCCCACATGGGGCGGACTCTATACTGAAGCGGCTGCACCCCTCGCATGATGCATGCGGCCATGACCCCGATCATGGTCAGTCTGGAATGAGCTAACAATCTTATCCAACCCATCAGGTAAAGAACGTCCTTGTCGCTTTCCCTCTGAGGGCTCCATGGACGCCAACTTAGGTGCTTCTTTAGGGGAGCACTGTCGAACTCAGGGAGGCCGATCCGGACAAGATCCGGCAGCGAGACGTCCTCTATATAAAACCATTCCGAAGGCCAGTCTTCGGACGCCTTCTTTGGGGTTCCGGATAGATATCCGATCCCGGCGATGCGCCACACTTTAGCTCCACCCACTTGATATATTGACCCCTTCTTAGAATGGGGCACAAGGCAGAATAGCCTTTTCCACAGCGCGAAATGAGCCTCGCAGCCCAAAAACAGCTCGCAAAGGGCTACGAAGCCCGCGATATGCAATATGGAGGCAGGCGTGAGGTTGTGCAGCTGGAGGCCATAGAACTCCAGGAGCCCCCGGAGAAACGGATGAATTGGAAATCCGAGCCCTCTTATTAAGTAAGGGACAAGGCATACCCGCTCTCCTTTGGAGGGATTGGGGGCGCTCTCCGCTTGCTCTCCGCCATTATAGGTGGCAAGTCCGGCTCGAACCGGGACCATATAGGCCGGGGGGAGAAATCCCTTGGTCTGGAGCGTCGCTAGCTCGCTGTGCGGGATGGAGCACCTCTTCCAATCACCAGGCTGAGGGCTGGAAGGGCGAGAGGAGGAGCTGCGGCGGTCGGCCATGATAGAATGGACCTCTGTCAGATACGCTCTGATGAATACTCGTGGAGGGGAGAAGGTGTGGTTTGGATCTAAATCCTCGTCTCCTTAAATAGGCGGCTCATTCACGCGACTAGGGGTGTAAATATAAAGAAAACACCCTGACTTTTCGTATTCGTTTGACACGTGGAAGATGGCCTTATTGGGCGTAGAAGCCAAGGAGCACTACATCTACAAGAAACCGGACACTATTCAACAGGTACACGGAATTTGGAGGAGAACCCGCCTTGCAATGCCGAAGAAAATTTGCGTGCCGGACTCGTCGTCATTGAAGCCTGGTTCGGGGGCTACTGAGGGAGTCCTGGATTAGGGGGTGTCCGGATAGACGGACTATACCTTCGGCTTGACTCTTGGACTATGAAGATACAAGATTGAAGACTTCGTCCCGTGTCCGGAAGGGACTTTTCTTGGCGTGGAAGGCAAGCTTGGTGATACGATATGTAGATATCCTACCATTGTAACTAACTCTGTGTAACCCTAGCCCTCTCCGGTGTCTATATAAACCGGAGGGTTTTAGTCCGTAGGACGAACAACAATCATACCATAGGCTAGCTTCTAGGGTTTAGCCTCTCTGATCTCGTGGTAGATCTACTCTTGTACTACCCATATCATCAATATTAATCAAGTAGGACGTAGGGTTTTACCTCCATCAAGAGGGCCCGAACATGGGTAAAACATCGCGTCCCCTGCCTCCTGTTACCATCCGCCTAGACGCACAGTTCAGGACCCCCTACCCGAGATCCGCCGGTTTTGACACCGACAGCTAGCCTCTTCGGTACCGTGCATTGCCCTTTCTCACATTGAGAGTTAGCGCAAACTTCGCCGGTGCATCCAAACCCCGTGATATGATACGCTCTTTCACACATAAACCTCCTTATATCTTCCTCAAAACAGCCACCATACCTACCTATTATGGCATTTCCATATCCATTTCGAGATATATTGCCATGCAACTTTCCACCATTCCGTTTATCATGACACATTCATTATTGTCATATTGCTTAGCATGATCATGTAGTTGACATAGTATTTGTGGCAAAGCCACCGTTCATAATTCTTTCATACATGTCACTCTTGGCCCATTGCATACCCCGGTACACCGCTGGAGGCATTCATATAGAGCCATCTTTTGTTCTAGTATCGAGTTGTAAAATAAATAGAAGTGTGATGATCATCATTTTCTAGAACATTGTCCCAACTGAGGAATTATAAAAAAAGAGAGAGAAAGGCCATATTAAAAATGGGAGAAAAGGCTAAATAAAAAAATGAGAGAAAAAGAGAGAAGGGACAATGTTACTATCCTTTGCCACACTTGTGCTTCAAAGTAGCACCGTAATCTTCATGATAGAGAGTCTCTTGTTTTGTCACTTTCATATACTAGTGGGAATTTTCATTATAGAACTTGGATTGTATATTCCAACAATGGGCCTCCTCAAGTGCCCTAGGTCTTCGTGAGCAAGCAAGTTGGATGCACACCCACTTAGTTTATTTTGTTGAGATTTCATACATTTATAGCTCTAGTGCATCCGTTGCATGGCAATCCCTACTCCTTGCATTAACATCAATCGGTGGGCATCTCCATAGCCCATTGATTAGCCTCGTTGATGTGAGACTTTCTCCTTTTTGTCTTCTCCACATAACCCCCCTCATTATAGTCTATTCCACCCATAGTGCTATGTCCATGGCTCGCCTCATATATTGCATGAAAGTTTATAGGTTTGAGATTACTAAAGTATGAAACAATTGCTTGGCTTGTCATCGGGGTTGTGCATGATGAGAGCATTCTTGTGTGACGAAAATGGAGCATGACTAAACTATATGATTTTGTAGGGATGAACTTTCTTTGGCCATGTTATTTTGAGAATGCATAATTGCTTTGTTAGTATGCTTAAAGTATTATTATTTTTATGTCAATATGAACTTTTGTCTTGAATCTTTCGGATCTGAGTATTCATACCACAATTAAGAAGAATTACATTAAAATTATGCCAAGTAGAACTCCGCATCAAAAATTCTGTTTTTATCATTTACCTACTCGAGGACGACAGGAATTAAGCTTGGGGATGCTTGAGACGTCTCCAACGTATCTATAATTTTTGATTGCTCCATGCTATATTATCTACTGTTTTGGACATTATTGGGCTTTATTATCCATTTTTACATTATTTTTGGGACTAACCTATTAACCGGAGGCCCAGCCTAGAATTGCTGTTTTTTGCCTATTTCAAGGTTTCGAAGAAAAGGAATATCAAACGGAGTCCAAACGGAATGAAACCTTCGGAAACGTGATTTTCTCACCGAATGTGATCCAGGGGACTTGGACCCTACGTCAAGAAACAAAAGAGGAGGCCACGCGGTAGGGGGGCGCCTACCCCCCCAGGCGCGCCCTCCACCCTCGTGGGCTCCCTATTGCTCCACCGACGTACTCCTTCCTCCTATATATACCTACGTACCCCCAAACGATCAGATACGGAGCCAAAACCCTAATTCCACCACCGCAACTTTCTGTATCCATGAGATCCCATCTTGGGGCCTGTTCCGGAGCTCCGCCGGAGGGGGCATCGATCATGGAGGGCTTCTACATCATCACCATAGCCCCTCCGATGAAGTGTGAGTAGTTTACCTCAGACCTACGGGTCCATAGTTAGTAGCTAGATGGCTTCTTCTCTCTTTTTGGATCTCAATACAATGTTCTCCCCCTCTCTTGTGGAGATCTATTCGATGTAATCTTCTTTTTGCGGTGTGTTTGTTGATACTGATGAATTGTGGGTTTATGATCAAGTCTATCTATGAACAATATTTGAATCTTCTCTGAATTCTTTTATGTATGATTGGTTATCTTTGCAAGTCTCTTCGAATTATCAGTTTGGTTTGGCCTACTAGATTGATCTTTCTTGCAATGGGAGAAGTGCTTAGCTTTGGGTTCAATCTTGCGGTGTCCTTTCCCAGTGACAGTAGGGGCAGCAAGGCATGTATTGTATTGTTGCCATCGAGGATAAAAAGATGGGGTTTTCATCATATTGCATGAATTTATCCCTCTACATCGCGTCATCTTACTTAAGGCGTTACTCTTTTTTCATTAACTTAATACTCTAGATGCATGCTGGATAGCGGTCGATGAGTGGAGTAATAGTAGTAGATGCAGGCAGGAGTCGGTCTACTTGTCTCGGACGTGATGCCTATATACATGATCATACCTAGATATTCTCATAACTATGCTCAGTTCTGTCAATTGCTCAATAGTAATTTGTTCACCCACCGTAGAATACTTATGCTCTCGAGAGAAGCCACTAGTGAAACCTATGGCCCCCGGGTCTATCTTCATCATATTAATCTCCCAATACTTAGTTATTTCCTTTGCTTTTATTTTACTTTGCATCTTTATCACAAAAATACCAAAAATATTATCTTATCATATCTATCAGATCTCACTCTCGTAAGTGGCCGTGTAGGGATTGACAACCCCTTATCGCGTTGGTTGTGAGGATTTATTTGTTTTGTGCAGGTGCGAGGGACTGGCGCGTAGCCTCCTACTGGATTGATACCTTGGTTCTCAAAAACTAAGGGAAATACTTACACTACTTTGCTACATCATCCCTTCCTCTTCGGGGGAAACCAACGCAGTGCTCAAGAGGTAGCAATGATGTGGGAGCTTCACATGAGGCTTTGTAAGCACCACTTGACTTGTTATGGAGCTCCTCCTTATCCTTGAGTGACATCTCATGAGCGACAATTCTTCCAATGACTTCCGTTGGCTTGAGATCTTTGTAATTGGGCATAATTTGGATCAATGTGCATACGGTATCATATTTTCCGTCCAAAGCTCTTAGGATCTTCTTGATGATGAATTTGTCGGTCATCTCTTCACTTCCTAAGCCGGCGATCTCATTTGTGATAAGAGCAAGCCTAGAGTACATTCCAGCGACACCTTCACCATCCTTCATTTTGAACTTGTCAAGCTGAATTTGAAGCACATCCAACTTGGATTCCTTGACGGAGTCGGTACCTTCGTGCATATCAATCAAAGTATCCCAAATTTCCTTTGCATTCTCAAGATGGCTGATTTTGTTGAATTCTTCAGGGCACAGTCCGTTGAAGAGGATATCACAAGCTTGAGCATTGTATTGCAGCATCTTCAACTCTTCTGCGGTAGCTTCACGGTTTGGTTCTCTCCCATCAAAGAATTCACCTTGCAAGTCAATACACACAATAGCCCATACGGCGGGGTTATGTCCAAGAATATGCATTTTCATCTTATGCTTCCAACTAGCAAAATTAGTACCATCAAAGTAAGGACCTCTATGGTGGTAATTTCCCTCGCTATACACCATACTCTCCTAGGTTGTGAAACCAAGGCTATGACTACCAAAAGCTATGGAAATCAAAGAAAATGGAGACCAAAGCTCTGATACCACTTGTAGGATCGAAAGTATGTCTAGAGGGGGGTGATTAGACTACTTGACCAAATAAAAACTTATCCTTTTCCCAATTTTAGTTCTTGGCAGATTTTAGCAAGTTTGGACAAGTCAAGCAATCTTAACACAATTCAAGCAAGCATGCAAAGAGTATATGAGCAGCGGAAAGTAAAGCATGCAACTTGCAATAATGTAAAGGGAAGGGTTTGGAGGATTCAAACGCAATAGGAGACACGGATGTTTTTGTCGTGGTTCCGATAGGTGGTGCTATCGTACATCCATGTTGATGGAGACTTCAACCCACAAAGGGTAACGGCTGCGCGAGTCCACGGAGGGCTCCACCCACAAAGGGTCCACGAAGAAGCAACCTTGTCTATCCCACCATGGTCGTCGCCCACGAAGGACTTGCCTCACTAGTGGTAGATCTTCACGAAGTAGGCGATCTCCTTGCCCTTACAAACTCCTTGGTTCAACTCCATAATCTTGTCAGAGGCTCCCAAGTGACACCTAGCCAATCTAGGAGACACCACTCTCCAAGAAGTAACAAATGGTGTGTTGATGATGAACTCCTTGATCTTGTGCTTCAAATGATAGTCTCTCCAACACTCAACTCTCTCTCACAGGATATGGATTTGGTGGAAAGAAGATTTGAGTGGAAAGCAACTTGGGGAAGGCTAGAGATCAAGATTCATATGGTAAGAATGGAATATCTTGGTCTCAACACAAGTGTAGGTGGTTCTCTCTCAGAAAAAGTAAGTTGGAAGTGTAGGCTTGTTCTGATGGCTTCCTCCATGAATGAAGAGGAGGTGGAGGGGTATATATAGCCTCCACACAAAATCTAACCGTTACACACAACTTGCCAATCTCGGTGGGACCAAATTGATAAACTCGGTCGGACCGATTTAGCAAAGCTAGTGACCGTTAGGATTTTCGGTGGGACTGACATGCAACTCGGTAGGACCGATATGCTTAGGGTTAGGGCATAACGTAATCTCGGTGAGACCGATTACACAAACTCGGTGAGACCGATTTTGGTAATAAGTTAACCAGAGAGTTGGTCAGGTAAACTCGATGGGACCGATTCGCTCATTTCGGTGAGACCGAAATGTTACGAAAGGGAAACAGAAAGTTTACATTGCAATCTTGGTGGGACCGAGATCCCTATCGGTGAGACCGATTTGCCTAGGGTTTGTGGCAGTGGCTATGACATCTGAACTCGGTGGCGCCAGATACAAAGAATCGGTGGGGCCGAGTTTGACTTTTGGTTTAGGTCATATGTGGATGTGAGAAAGTAGTTGAGGGCTTTGGAGCATATCACTAAGCATTTTGAGCAAGAGCCTCATTAAGCAACACCTCATCCCTGCTTGATAGTATTGGCTTTTCCTATAGACTCAATGTGATCTTGGATCACTAAAATAGAAAATGTAGAGTCTTGAGCTTTGAACTTGAGCCAATCCTTTTGTCCTTAGCATTTTGAGGGGTCCACTTTTCTCATCCATGCTATGCCAATCATTGAGCTTTCCTGAGATATTAATCTTGAAATAGCATTAGCTCAATGAGCTATATGTTGTTGGCAATTACCAAAACCACCTAGGGATAGTTGCACTTTCACATCTCATGAGCAACATTTCTACCAATGACTTCCATTGGCTTGAGATCTTTGTAATTGGGCATCATTTGGATCAATGTGCACATGGTGTCATATTTTCCATCCAAGGCTCTTATGATCTTCTTGATGATGAATCTGTCGGCCATCTCTTCACTTCCTAAGCCGGCAATCTCATTTGTGATGAGAGCAAGCCTAGAGTACATTTCAGCGACACCTTCACCATCCTTCATTTTGAACTTATCAAGTTGACTTTGAAGCACATCCAATTTGGATTCCTTGATGGAGTCGGTACCTTCATGAATATCAATCAAAATATCCCAAATTTCCTTTGCATTCTCAAGACGGCTGATTTTGTTGAATTCTTCGGGGCACAATCCGTTGAAGAGGATATCGCAAGCTTGAGCATTGTATTGCAGCATCTTCAATTCTTCTACGGCAGCTTCACGATTCGGTTCTCTCCCATCAAAGAATTCACCTTGCAAACCAATACACACAATAGCCCAAACGGCGAGGTTATGTCCAAGAATATGCATTTTCATCTTATGCTTCCAACTAGCAAAATTAGTACCATCAAAGTAAGGACCTCCACAGTGGTAATTTCCCTTGTTAGACACCATACTCTCCTAGGTTGTGAAACCAAGGCTAAAATCACCAAAGCTATGGAAATCAAGGCAAATGGAGACCAAAGCTCTGATACCACTTGTAGGATCGAAAGTATGTCTAGAGGAGCGGTGATTAGACTACTTGACCAAAATAAAAATCTAGCCTTTTCCAATTTTAAGTCTTGGCATATTTTAGCAACTTATCACAAGTCAAGCAATCAATCTACACATGCAATTCTAAGACTATAGCAGCGGAATGTAAATCATTGCATATGAAGGTAAAGGGGAGGAGTTTGAGGGGAGCAAACACAATGTAGACACGGAGATTTTTGGCGTGGTTCCAATAGGTGGTGCTATCGTACATCCACGTTGATGGAGACTTCAACCCACGAAGGGTGACAGTTGCGCGAGTCCATGGAGGGCTCCACCCATGAAGGGTTCACAAAGAAGCAACCTTGTCTATCCCACCACCGCTCATTTCGGTGAGACCGAAATGTTACGAAGAGGAAACAGAGAGTTTGCATTGCAAACTGATACGTCTCCAACGTATCTATAATTTATGAAGTATTCATGCTACTATATTATCCATCTAGGATGTTTTATATGCTATTTTATATTATTTTTGGGACTAACCTATTAACCTAGAGCCCAGTGCTAGTTTCTGTTTTTCGTTGTTTTTTAGTATCGCAGAAAAGGAAAACCAAACGAAGTCCAATTGACCTGAAACTTGACGGAGCTTATTTTTGGACCAGAAGAAGGCCAGGAAGTAAAAGAACTGGGCCAGAAGAGTCTCGGGCTGCCCACGAGGGTGGGGGGCGCACCCACCCCCCTGGGCGCACCCCCTGCCTCGTGGGCAGCCCGAAGACCCTCCCGCCTTGTTCCCGACTCCAACACCTCTTATATAACCCAAAACTTCCATAAAGAAACCTAGATTGGGAGTTCCGCCGCCAGAAGCCTCCGTAGCCACCGAAAACCAATCCACGCCCTCTCTGGCACCCTGCCGGAGGGGGCCATCATCACCGGAGGGCACGGAGGAGGATCCCGGAGAGTCCATTATCGTCATGAAGGCCAAGGACCAGAGGGAGAACCTCTCTCCATCCAGGGGGGAGGCCATGGAGGAGGAAGCACAAGGGGGAGAACCTCTCATCCTCTCTCTTGGTGGCACCGGAGTGCCATCGGGAGGGGAATCATCGCCGCGGTGATCGTCTTCATCAACATCACCATCATCATCACCATCCTCATCTCTTTTACGCGGTCCACCTCTCCCGCACCCCGCTGTAATCCCTACTTGAACACGGTGCTTTATGCCACATATTATGATCCCATGATGTGTTGCCATCCTATGATATTTTGAGTAGATATCCTTTGTCTTTTGGTTGATTGATGATCTAGATTGGTATGAGTTGTATGTTTTACTTTGGTGCTGTCCTATGGTGCCCTCCGTGTCGCGCAAGCGTGAGGGATTCCCGCTGTAGGGTGTTGCAATACGTTCATGATTCGCTTATAGTGGGTTGGTGAGTGACTGAAACACAAACCCGAGTAAGGGGGTTGTTGCTTATAGGAATAAAGAGGACTTGATGCTTTAATGTTATGGTTGGATTTTACCTTAATGATCTTTAGTAGTTGCGGATGCTTGTTAGAGTTCCAATCATAAGTGCATATGATCCAAGTAGAGAAAGTATGTTAGCTTATGCCTCTCCCTCATGTGAAACTGCAATAGTGATTACCGGTCTTGTTAATAATTGCCTAGGACAATTCCGCACACCAGTCCACCATTATTCCACACTCGCTATTTATAATACTTAGTAATATATTCTAACTTTATGATAACAACACCTACTTTCATATTTTAGCTCTCCGATATCATGCAAAATTATCCACTTCATACCCACAACGTAGTTTTATTTCTCGTTTCTAGTTGGAAGCAAATGTTCGGTGTACGTAGAGTCATATCAGTGGCAGATAGGGCTTGAGAGAATATTGATCTTACCTTTAGCTCCTTGTGGGTTCGACACTCCATACTTATCACTTCCACCTTTGGAAATTGCTACGACGATTCCCTGCACTTGGGGATTATCACAAATTCGGTGGGACCGATCGCTCATCTCGGTTAGACCGAAACATTACGAAGGGAAACAAAGAGTTTGCAATCCCATCTCGGTGAGACCGAGATCCCTATCGGTGAGACCGAACTGATTATGGTTTCTGGCTATGGCTATGTCAAATGAACTCGGTGCTGCCGGATAGATCAAATCGATGGGGCCGAGTTTGACTTTTGGTTTAGGACATGTGTGGAATTGAGAAAGTGATTGAGAGCTTTTGGAGCATATCACTAAGCATTTTGAGCAAGCAAGCCATTAACCAACACCTCATCCCCTTTTAATAGTATTGGCTTTTCCTATGGACTCAATGTGATCTTGGACCACTAAAATGAAAATGTAGAGTCTTGAGCTTTTGCCAATATGTGTCCTTAGCATTTTGAGGGGTCCACATCTTTAGTCCATGTCATGCCAATCATTGAACTTTCTGAAAAGATTATCTTGAATGGATATTAGTTCAATGAGCTACATGTTATTAATAATTACCAAAACCACACAGGGATTAGTTGCACTTTCACTGTTCCTCAAGAAATCTCCATATGGTGTAAGCACATTCAAGAGTAGGCAAGCACACAATCAAATTTCTAGGCAATCCTCTAATGATAAGATTGATAGTTCTAATATTGCAGATCATGCCAAGAGACTCATCGGGGGTAGGATGCAAGGGATCAAGAAGGGGCGCACAAGGGCTAGTAATGTACTTGTTCAAGTGATATTCAGTGAAAATCTCAAGCATCTCATTTTTCCAAGCATTAAAGAACTCTCCATCAAGCATAGGCATCTAAAACTCCCCATCGTAGACTTATCCATCTTCCTCCAATGGTGATTAAACCAAAGCAACGGAGACCAATGCTCGGATACCACTTGTAAGATCGAAAGTAGGTCTAGAGGGGGGTGATTAGACTACTTTACCAAATAAAAATCTAGCATTTTCCCAACTTTAAGTCTTGGCAGATTTTAGCAACTTAGCACAAGTCAAGCAATCAACCTACACATGCAATTCTAAGAGTATAGGAGCGGAATGTAAAACATTGCATATGAAGGTAAAGGGAGGGGTTTGGAAAGGCAAACGCAATGTAGACACGTAGATTTTTGGCGTGGTTCCGATAGGTGGTGCTATCGTACATCCACGTTGATGGAAACTTCAACCCACGAAGGGTAATAGTTGCGCGAGTCGACGGAGGGCTCCACCCATGAAGAAGCAACCTTGTCTATCCCACCATGGCCATCATCCACGAAGGACTTGTCTCACTTGGGTAGATCTTCATGAAGTAGGCGATCTCCTTGCCCTTACAAACTCCTTGGTTCAACTCCAAATCTTGATTAAGGCTCCCAAGTGACACCTAACCAATCTAGGAGACACCACTCTCCAAAAGGTAATAGATGGTGTGATGATGATGAACTCCTTGCTCTTGTGCTTCAAATGATAGTCTCCCCAACACTCAACTCTCTCTCACAAATTTGGCTATGGTGGAAAGATAATTTGAGTGGAAAGCAACTTGGGGAAGGCTGGAGATCAAGATTCTTGTGGTTGGATTGGAATGTCTTGGTCTCAACACATGAGTAGGTAGTTCTCTCTCAAAAAATGAGTAGTGGAAGTATAGGCACGTTCTGATGGCTCTCTCTTGAATAGAGAAGGGGGTGGAGGGGTATATATAGCCTCCACACAAAATCTAACCGTTACACACATTTGACCCAACTCGGTCAGACCGAATAGGTGAACTCGGTGAGACCGATTCAGTTCAAAATGTGAACATTGGGATTCTCGGTGAGACCGATTCAGTTCAAAATGTGAACGTTAGGATTCTCGGTAGGACCGACATAATCAACTCGGTGGGACCGATGTGCTAGGGTTAGGACAAAACCTCATCTTGGTTTAACCGATTACATAAACTCGGTGAGACCGATTTCAGTAATAAGCAAACAGAGAGTTTGTCAAGCAGACTCGGGGGGACCGATTGCATATCTCGGTGAGGCCGAGATAATTACAATAGGCAACAGAGTTTGCAAGGCCATCTCGGTGAGACCGAGATCCCATCGGTGAGACCGAATTGATTAGGGTTTCTAGCAGTGGCTATGTCAAGTGAACTCGGTGGCGTCGGGTGAATCAAATCGGCGGGGCCGAGTTTGACTTTAGGTTTTGAACATATTTGGAATTGAGAAAGTGGTTGAGGGCTTTGGAGCATATCACTAAGCACTTTGAGCAAGTAGATCATTAAGCAACACCTCATCCCCTTTTAATAGTATTGGCTTTTCCTATGGACTCAATGTGATCTTGGATCACTAAAATAGAAATGAAGAGTCTTGAGCTTTTGCCAATCTTTTGTCCTTAGCATCTTGAAGGGGTTCCACATCCTCTTGTCCATGCCACATCTTTGTTGTACTTTCTGAAATATACTAGATGGAAACATTAGTCCAACAAGAGATATGTTGACATTAATTACCAAAATCACCCTGGGAGCACTTGTGCTTTCATAAACTTAAGGCAATTTGTGATTTGTATTTGTGGTGGCAAAGGAGGAAATTAGTGCATGATAAATCACCACAGGATGCCATGAGCATACCTTCATCAGTCTGTGCCCTTGCAGTAAACTTTACGACCGTTTATACTCCAAAGGATGTAGTGAAATGTGATAGATGGTGTCCGCCTCCGAGGGGACTTGTTAAGGGTCCCTTGGTGTAGTTATACAGAAAGAAAACAGGTGCAAGAGGATCGAGTGGGGCTCTAATGCATTGGGGCCGAAGCAACGACCCTTCGCTTTTCGACTCTCTATATCCTTTTCAGTGAGCTGCAAGAAGATAATTGCCAACTCTAATATCTTGAAGTTATAGAGACCATGGCAACTGGCCGTCACTCGACTGCTAATTTTATGGATTGCTATCATTTGGCTTGTGATTTTGTTGTTTCATCTTTTATACATTGTTATATGAAAGCTTCTTTTCTTGGTGAATGAATTGAAGATGCTCCTAGTGAACTTGTTTCACTTTTGCTATATATTGTGTAGCTATGATTACAAGTAAATAAAGAGGAGGGTTTGATTGTAAGAAAAGGAGAGAAGTACAGCTTTGTCCCTTTTCTTCCCCTCTGCTGTGCTTGTCTCGCCTCCCTGTTCCCCGCTTCTCTCTCTGCGGCAGCAATAAAAATAAATAAATCTGGCGCAGGTGCTGGGAGGAGGACGACGCACGCACCGTCACAAGCAGCTCAATCTCTTTCTCCTTTTCTTTTCTCTGCCCCCTCCCTTATCCCCACGCCCAGGAAACGCGTCTCCGGAGGAGGAAGGGAAGATTTCATCTTTTTTGCCCCCAAGATGTCCTCCCCAAGCAAGCGCCGCGAGATGGACCTCATGAAGCTGTGAGCACGCGCAATGGAGCCCCGCACATAGATTTCTTGTGGGTGTACGGGGATTTTCACGGCGGATTCCCTGATCTGTGTTTCCGGTGCTTTCTTTGCAGGATGATGAGCGACTATAAGGTGGAGATGGTGAACGATGGGATGCAAGAATTCTTCGTGGAATTCCGAGGGCCTACTGAAAGTATGATCCTCGCGCAAAATCCGGTTTCTGTCCTGTTTCTTGGGCTCATGATCCGCGTTTATGTTCCCGATTTCTGATCTAGATGTAGTGCAAAGCAACTCTGGCGGAAATTGTGAACCCCCCTGTTGATCGTATGACATTCGTTATCATTTACAAGTGGTTTAGCTCAAGATTTAGGTTACGTTTGCAGATGAATTGCTCGCTTGTTCATTTCCCCTGGAGCATCTTCGCGATTTGGTGAATTTAAGTACAGTATATCTTTTCTGTTGTATGGGAAGAGCGGCTATATTTCTAATCAATTGTGGATGTGTTCTAAATTTGATAGGTATTTATCAAGGTGGTGTCTGGAAGGTTAGAGTAGAACTGCCTGATGCATATCCTTACAAATCTCCGTCAATTGGTTTCATTAATAAGATTTATCACCCGAATGTGGATGAAATGTGAGCATTTTTACCATCAAATTCTTTTGGTTAGCATAAGCAACAAAATTCGCACTGGTCTAACCTACTTTTTGTTTGCCTGCAAAATGTAGGTCTGGTTCCGTATGTTTAGATGTTATCAACCAGACATGGAGCCCAATGTTTGGTGAGCACTTGCTGCTTACAATTTGTACGAGCACTCCCTGATTATAGGTTCTCTATCTCATCTTATTTTTATTTGGGATTGTTGTAGATCTAGTAAATGTGTTCGAAGTCTTCCTTCCACAACTTCTGTTGTACCCAAATCCGTCTGATCCATTAAATGGAGAGGCTGCTGCACTTATGATGCGAGATCGCCCTGCTTATGAACAAAAAGTGAAAGGTGATTTGGTTCAACATTATCCACTAATTGTTCTTGATATCGACTCTAGAGTCTCATTATTTAATTCTTGCTCACAGCATTTCGCTACTGATCTATGCCTTTCGTACGCATGCAACCTTGCAAGATTGCAGACACATTTTAGTTATTTTGTTGTCTTTGTTGATATGGCATGCAATCTAAGGCAGCCAACTATGAGTATGTTGATCGTACAGTCTTCCTTGGTACGCTTGTTCTGTTATGTTGTGTAAACAAAAACATATGAACAAGCC
Source organism: Triticum urartu (assembly GCF_003073215.2). NCBI lineage: Eukaryota > Viridiplantae > Streptophyta > Magnoliopsida > Poales > Poaceae > Triticum > Triticum urartu. Next base: position 248,455,500 of record NC_053022.1, on the reverse strand, counting down.
TTTGGTTCAACTATTATAAAAATATCAATACAACTGAGCGCACTCCATCCTAGCTGTTCTATTTTGTGGATAAAATGCTTGGGCATAGTTCTTAAACTCATTTTGCAGCTGTATCAACAACCATACTGTAACACCGTAACTTGTGTCTTCTACAACTCTGTTATTGAGGGAATCGCCAGTTTGCCACTTTAGAGCTTTTATTATTCTAGTGCTTTCTAGTCCTTTCCTGGTTGATGTTGAGGCATTTCCCCTTGTCTCAGATGGATCTTGTCAGATCTGGTTCTTTGCTGTTTCGTGAACATGTTAAGGATCTAATTTGGATTGGTTAGTTCTTTCATCCTAGGGTTGCCAATACTGATGTTCTTCCGGTTGTAACCTAGTCACATACACAAAATGAAGTTAATTGAATAATTACTAGTAAGTAGTAACACATGCTAATTCCCCCCCCCCCCCCTTTTTACGAGGGCCAAAACCCCATTACAAGATGCCTCATGCTGTGCTTAGAATTGTAGTCAAAGGATGCTCGAATCTTATTTGCCATCCTCAATATTATACACACCTTTAGTTATTTGTTTGTCCTGTGCCATAGTTTGAAGTTTGAACTAATTTTGTAGTACATCCGTCCAAAAATTCTTGTCTTAGATTTGTCTAGATATGGACGTATCTAACACTAAAGCGTGACTAGATACATCCGTATTTAGACAAATCTAAGACAAGAATTTTGGGACGGAGGGAGTAATTGCGAAGGAATTTGAACATAAACTGAGATGCAATGTTGTACAAGGTGGCCTAGGCTACCATCCATGTAGGCACTTGGCAGCCCCTTGCCGCGTTGATATTGCCATAGTCGGCAGGCTATGCACTAGAGCCACCTAGGAGGCGAGTAAACATTCATGTACTTGTTTAGTTGCATCAACATAATTAAAATTGTTTGATGCGAAGAATGTTGAGATAGTCAAAAATGCATTATGAATGTTTGCTCTTGTGGAATTTAAGGTATCCCTCAACTCTAGGTGCCAAACTTATGATATTTTATTTTACAACAACTTTGTGTTGAAATTTGCACTGTTGTCTGCTGGGCATTTCGCCTAGACGGGGTAGGCACCCTCCTGCTTCTGTCCTAGTAGAGTTAGGTGCTCTTCTGCTTCCCTCCTAGAGTCCTAGTGCTTTTCTGTGCACTGCAAAAAGGGCAGGTGGAAGTATGATTACCCACCTAAACTAATCATATCAGCTACTTGCTACTTAAACCAATGATGATTCATGAAATTTCTGATTGATTGGGTGGTGAAACAAAGCTGCCTGTCAAACCAGGAGTATGTGCATGCGTAGAGGGGATGATTTTCTCTTCTTAGTACTTCTATTTTTTCAGTCTTTGTTTTTGACCGGGTTTTCAATGTCCTGGAGAAGTATTAGATCATATACATTTTTTTGGCATATCTTTTAAAGTAGGGACGTGCCAATATGGGATACTGACAACATTTTCTTACTCTTGCCTTTTTATTTCATTTCAATATGCATATTCTAGTAGTACTTCTTTTGGTTGCTCAAATACACATGTGCACTGTTGTGTTTCCCGATCTATTATTTAGTTGCTTTCTCTTGTTTATGCAGAATTTTGTGAAAAATATGCGAAACCAGAGGATGCTGGCATAACCCCAGAAGACAAGTCCAGTGATGAAGAGGAGCTTAGCGAAGACGAAGATGACTCCGGCGATGAGGATATAGTGGGCAAACCAGATCCTTAGTCACTACCACAACCCGTTGTATACAATGTTGGTTGCAAAATTTGCAATCAAATTGATCCAGAAAATCTGGGAAAGAGAACTTTGTATGTCATGTAAATAAGTGTACTTGTATCTTATCCAATGTTGTTTTCTTCAGTTGACCAATTGAATTTGCAGCATTGCATACATTCGCGCCTGTCCGTCTTTGTAGATCTGTGATCTGGTTCATAGAATAACAAGGGGTTAGCTTCTCGCTGAAGGTCATGCTGTGGGCTTTGAAGGGTAATTTTCTTCTGTTTCCTTATTTATTATTTTACCTCCCAAATTCCAGTACTTGTGTTTTTGGCTACATTTAGCTGATGAAGTTCTGGACCTGTCTGTTTCAAGTTGAAGTCCCGTTGTCAGCAAATTTGGTTGCCAAATTCGCAGACTGAAACTGGGGGCTGGGTGCAAATTTGACTAGGTTTTGCTCACGTTGGCTTTTGAACTTCTGTGGAAGATTGGTGGTGAGAGAAAATGTCTTTGGTTACTCTTTGTAGAGCATGTTCACCTCGTTTGGAGGCACAGGTTCTCGGGAATTATGGAAAAATATCACCAGCGTAGCATGAAAACCTGTAAAATCTATCTGGTCCTGCACACAGAAACAACTTTGGGTGCATACAACACAACTTTTAAATTCTCAAATGGGCATGCATTTGCATGAAAAGTTACACATTCACATCTTGTAGCATATGCTATATCAATGTCTTTATTTCTCATAAACTGATGGAACAGACTATGCAGCGAGTGTTCCCTACTACATATGCAGCGAGTGTTCCCTACTACATACTCCTCCCATGGTGCCAATTCATCCTTGAATTGTAACTAGCACGCAATAATAATTTAATACCAAGAACACATACATTATTTTATTACAAACTGATGAATTCGGTTACATATTTGTACAATTTGCATAGCTGGAAGCTGCACAAAATGCAACGCAAAACATGAATAAAATAAACTATAGGGTTTCCACAAACGTGATGAAGCATACATGAATAGCTAAGGACTTATCCCTTTAGAATGTCAAAACATACATATGGTTGTAAGATATGTTAAAGTATCTAGGCATATCTCTATATTTGGTAGCATATGATTTGTAATCATCTTCTTTCTTATCTTTAGGAGGAACTTCTTGTCTTCCAAGCATGTACTCTATATAAACCACCCGAAAGGCTCAATACAACATACATTGTATTTCGCCAATCCTTCTCTCTCTATCATTGTACAAGTTACACAAGCAGTCTGTCGTCATGCTCATCCACAACCTAAGCATGTGACTAACAACCTACATCCAGTGAAATTACCCCTTCACATGATATATGGAACACAAGCATAGTAAATTCGTCTAACATCAATGGTAGTCAAAGCTGGATTATCGGGAGAAGCATTCTGAACAACCACCCATGACCGTGGGTACAACCAATCAATTTGTTTTACACTCCGCACATGTTCACTTACCCACACGACGCCTCTCGTCTTGTTGTTGTGAAGCGCTATTGATACCTGCCTATCGAGGTATCGACACTGGGATCATATGAAAGGACGTCTCCCAGCATAGCATTACGTACAACACGAAGACAGTAAATACTAGAGGATTACTTAATGCCACATTCTAATATTTCGTACTAGATCATACCTCAACCTAGAACCAGATGAATCACTCAAACATAGATGAATAAGAACAATGCTACAAAGATGAACTATTCATTAAGTTCATCACCATGTTTAAATCTTACAAATGCAGTAGCAATGGAGGAATACAAAGATGGCGATGGTGGACGACACACACAACCTAGGCACAACACCTGGTGACGGTGGTGGCGTCTCTTACTCATCCTTTTGTGTGGATTGTGGTGGAGTAGGCGTTGGAGATGAATCTTGACTGAAAGGCCTCGAAAGCCGTCTTAATAGTTATGCAATTCATTCATTGCAATTATATCCCTGTATTATATTCTGTTTTACAGGAACTAATTCTCCCTGATCACTAATCATATCAACCAAGAGCTGCCGGGTCATAAACACAATGGCATACTAGATTATACTACATCAAGTTAAACATTGTGTTGACCTTAGCAACATTTTCTGTACTTCGGAATATTACTGACAAATCTGCCAGGTCTCATTATGCTGGCTTATATGTTGATCAAGTTTCAACAAAATCCGGGTTATCATTTAAAACCCCGGCTCATCTATGAAGGAAGGGGAATACTATAAGTATCATGATACTTAGCGGGTCATCAATCAAAGCGCCGACCCAGTTTCCTTCAAAAGACGATATCCTCAAAATATCAAGCACGATGGCACCGCAAATAAGCAAGTGTTTTCACTACTCCTATTACAAGCCTCAATTGTGCCACACATAAGCAAGTTTTTATCAAGAAGGCTACTCGTTCAAGCCGGCCCCCGACCTCTCCGGGTTGACATATTTTTGTTGGCCTTCCGCGCTCGATGCTTCCGGGTCAACTGGTGCTGGCTCATCCTGCCTGGTCTAGAGGTCATTTGGCGTCCACTGAAATGTTGACAAAGCCTGGAAATTTGAGCCTTCGGTGACGATAACAGACGGGTCGACGTCAGGGGCAAAAGTTTGCCTACGGCGTGGAGGAGCCAGCACAAATGGCTTGAGTTCAGGCGGGTTGATGCACTTGTTCTCTTTGTGTAGCCGGCTTAGTACTTTGTCAAATCAAGCTCTTCAGGCAGTTGAGTGGCTGCCATTCGGGTTTCTTTCACACAGCGCACAAAATCCTCCTGGGAAAATTCAGTGCCGTCAACCTTAAACTGTGGAAACCTGCCCACCATCTCAGCCGACTCCATCTCAGGAAGAAAGGCCTCCGCTTGAGCAAGAGCTAAGCCAGTCCCGACAGGAGCTGCCAATTTCTTCAACTACTCGATCCGTTGTGGGACTTGACAAATCATTGAGCATATCTTTGATCCGTGGAGGGGGTGTTGTGGCATTTTTCACTGCCATTATTGCATAAGCACATCCTGTATATAATTGCTCCAGATAGGTATATATTGCCTTCAACTTCACCAAAGGTAGTTGGACAACATTGTCATTTCTCCTACTTGCATAGAGAAGAATATCAATAAGCTGCCCGACACTCAACCCGAATTTTTACTACGGTAATATTACCACTTACCAAAGATGGCCATAGTCATATTGGTTATTGAAAGGATCGAGAAGAGGTGTCTAGAGGGGGGGTGGGGTGGATAGACTCTTAGTAAGAAAAGTTGCAGTTTTTAATTTCTTTAAGTTGAAGTGGAGTTTTGGCACAAGTTTAAACATTCACAATACATATCAAGCAAGCATGATAAGAGTATATGAGCAGCAGAACGTAAATCATGCAAGTTGGAAGAATGTAAAGGGATGGGATTTGAGTGTTCAAACGCAATTGGAGACACGGAGATTTTTGGCGTGGTTCTGATAGGTGGTGCTATCGTACATCCACATTGATGGAGGATTCAACCCACGAAGGGTAACGGTTGCGCGAGTCCACAGAGGGCTCCACCCACGAAGGGTCCACGAAGAAGCAACCTTGTCTATCCCACCATGGCTATCGCCCAGGAAGGACTTGCCTCACTAGGGTAGATCTTCATGAAGTAGGCGATCTCCTTGCCCGTACAAACTCCTTGGTTCAACTCCACAATCTTGACGGAGGCTCCCAAGTGACACCTAACCAATCTAGGAGACAACACTCTCCAAAAGGTAATAGATGGTGTGTTGATCATGAACTCCTTGCTCTTGTGCTTCAAATGATAGTCTCCCAACACTCAGCTCTCTCTCATAGGATTGGATTTGGTGGAAAGAGGGTTTGAGTGGAAAGCAACTTGGGGAAGGCTAGAGATCAAGATTTATGTGGTTGGAATGGAATATCTTGACCTCAACACAAGTGTAGGTGGTTCTCTCTCAGAAAATGTATATTGGAAGTGTAGGCATGTTCTGATGGCTCTCTTCATGAATGAAGAGTGGGTGAAGGGGTATATATAGCCTCCACACAAAATCTAACCGTTACACACAAATCACCAAACTCGGTGGGACCGAATCAGACAACTCGGTCGGACCGATTTAGTTCATAATGTGACCGTTAGACATTTCGGTGGGACCGATATGATCAACTCGGTGGGACCGATGTGCTAGGGTTAGGGTAATACCTCGTCTCGGTTTGGCCGATTACGCAAGCTCAGTGAGACCGATTTTGGTAATAGGCAAAACAGAGAGTTGGTCAAGCAAACTCGGTGGGACCGATTGCATATCTCGGTGGGATCGAAGTTATTGCACAGAGAGTTTGCAAGCCCATCTCGGTGAGACCAAGATCCCATCGGTGAGACCGATTTGACTAGGGTTTCTGGCAGTGGCTATATCAAGTGAACTCGGTGGCGCCGGGTAGGAAATTTCGGTGGGGCCAAGTTTGACTTTTGGTTTGGGACATATGTGGATATGGGAAAGTGGTTGAGGGCTTTGGAGCATATCACTAAGCACTTTGAGCAAGTAAGCCATTAAGCAACACCTCATCCCCTTTTAATAGTATTGGCTTTCCTATGGACTCAATGTGATCTTGGATCACTAAAAGAAAAATGTAGAGTCTTGAGCTTTAGAGCTTGAGCCAATCTTTTGTCCTTAGCATCTTGAAAGGGTTCCATATCCTCTTGTCCACGCCACTCCATCCGTTGAACTTGTGTGAAATATACTAGATGAAAATATTAGTCCAACAAGAGATATGTTGGCATTAATCACCAAAACCACCCAGGAAGCACTTGTGCTTTCAATCTCCCCCTTTTTGGTAATTGATGACAACATACATCAAAGCTTTAGATAAAGATATAGAGAATAACAAGTAAAGCTTTGGAAAGACATGTAACATGCATGCCCCCCCCTACATGTATGCATCCATGTCAATATGGAATGTAAGAGCATGTGAATGCATAATCATGATAGAGCAAGCAATGTGTTACATGTATCTTGGCTATATGCATCAGAGCAAATGATGTGAATATGGGAATTGTAACTTCATGTTCATGATTCATCCTTGCAAACAATATGTACATTAACAAGAAATCTTCATGCACATGAGTGTGATGCATATACTTACCTTCTGGTCTTGAGCTGGCTTAGGAAGAGATGAACTTGAGTAAACAAGGTTAGATAACACAGATACATCTACTAGACAGAGCAAACAAAAGAAGCCACAAGAGTACCAAGATTGGGATGACATGTAGAGTGTGAGTACTGGGTACTCTATAGGATATAGACATGTCCCCAAAGGATAAAGATATGCAATGAATTCAAGGAATTCCTTCCCTAGCATTCTTCCTCCCCCTGAATCTTGTATTGGATAATGGGAGAACATAGGGAAACAAAATCAGAGCAAAACAGATCATGAACATAAACATAACATAGACATGCCTTTCCCCTCTTAGAGACATGTGACTTCTCTCCTCTTGAACACCAAGCATCTGGGGCCTTCTCTCTCCCCTTTTCGCTCTCTCTCCCCCTTTGAAGAGAATAAGCTTTGATGTGATCTCTCTCTCCCCCTATGACATCAATTTTCAAGAAGGGATCTTCTGGAGTGTGAGTCAAAATAGGTTTGGTCCTTGAGTCACAGAGCAAAGTAGCATATAGATTGTGATGCTGGTAGAGGACAAGAATCATTGAGTGGAGCTGGAACAAAAGTGCAGGAACAAGTGGAAAATTGTTTTCTCTGCAGTGAAATCGGTGACACCGAGTTATATTTTTTGGTTGCACCGAAATGGTTCGGCTTGACTGAAAGAGACGAATCGGTATGACCGAGTTTCAGACAGAGAGAACATTTGTCACCTTAGATCACTAGGCAAATAAGATCTCAGAAAGATTTGCAAGGAATTAACTGAAGGATTTGCAATGAATTGGATGCTGGGAATGCAGAACAAAAAAAAGAAAAATAAAAGAAATCTAGATGAAGGGAAACAAATATGCAAGAGACAAATGCAAGAATACATAGAAACACTAGAGAACTTCATCTAGAATTGGTCGGCGACAGAGTCACCTATGTTAGAGCATATTGATTGAGGATTCAAGTGAGAACACTTGATCGTAGGTCATGCTCATCGTTTAAGCTCAAAATGGGGTTACCATTTTTCATTTACGCTTTTGATGTATTCGCATCTTGTTGAGCTGCTTTGACCCATGACTTGGAGTAAAGCTTCTCTAAGATGGAATGGCATACCTTGGATGGTGGTGTTGAACTTGATCATGTAGTCGAACTTGTGTGGGTTGCTCAAGGTTGATGTAGCTCATCAAGAGTTGGGAGCACCACTTGTAATCGAAGTTCATCTACCTACATGGGTTAGTCTTGCAAGGAAGAGCACTTGTGTATCCAACATGACAATCATGAAATTTGATACCAATGTAATTTGATATATGGAATTTGTCAAAGGATATGCTGAGGGGTTTCATGCTTCCTTGTCTTCAACCACCATTGTGTAGAGACTTGGAGATGTAGAGATTGCTCAAGATGTGAGTGAGTTGCAATCTCATGGATTTAGATTTATCCAAGTACCTACGAGGGTTAGATAGCATGCAAGGGTGCAAATATATCCAAGACATATGATCATCATCATAAGAGAAGTATCAAGGATTAGTCATAGGCTCATGCCTTGCATGTATCCAAATGGAGTTCCTACTCCAAATTTGAAGTATCAATGATGTTAAATTCACCTCTCAAATGGCAAAAGACTTTCTCATCAAGCGGTTTGGTGAATATATCCGCCAATTTCTTATCGGTACAAACATGCTTAAGATCAATGTCCCCTTTAGCAACATGATCTCGAATGAAATGATGATGAACTTCAATATGCTTAGTTCAAGAATGTTGCACGGGATTGTGAGCAATATTAATAGCACTCTCATTGTCACAAAGAAATGGAACAAGTTTCACATTGATCCCATAATCTCTAAGATTTTGGTTCATCCAAAGTAATTGAGCACAACATGAAACAGCGGCAATGTATTCTGCTTCAGCGGTGGATAAGGATACCGAGTTTTGTTTCTTGGAGGACCAAGACACAAGTGATCTACCAAGAAATTGACAAGTACCCGAAGTGGACTTTCTATCAACCTTGTCTCCGGCATAGTCCGAGTCGGAATAGCCAACAAGATCAAAAGAGGACCTCTTAGGATACCAAATGCCAAAATTTGGTGTATGTATTAAGTATCTCACTATCCTTTTCATCGCCTTAAGATGACATTCTTTGGGGGCCGCTTGATATCGTGCACACATGCACACATTTAGCATAATATCGGGACGGGAGGCACATAGATATAATAACGAACCAATCATAGAGCAATAAACCTTTTGGTCAACTGGTTTGCCATCCTTGGTCAAATCTAGATGTCCACTAGTTGGCATGGGAGTTTTCATACCTTTGCTTTCTTGCATGTTGAACTTCTTGAATAAGTCCTTGGTGTACTTTGTTTGAGAAACAAAGGTGCCTTCCTTAGTTTGCTTGATTTGCAAACCAAGAAAGAACTTGAGTTCACTCATCATAGACATCTCAAACTTCTCCTACATTAGCTTCCCAAACTTTTCACTAAAATGAGGGTTAGTCGAACCAAATATGATGTCATCAACATAAATTTGGCATACAAATAATTCACCATTAACCTTTTTAGTGAAAAGAGTAGAATCTATCTTTCCAATCTCAAAGCCTTTCTCAATAAGGAACTTGGTCAAGCATTTATACCACGCTCTAGGAGCTTGTTTAAGACCATAAAGAGCTTTGTGAAGTTTGTAAACGTGATCGGGTTTCCTAAGATTGACAAAGCCGGGAGGTTGTTTAACATAAACTTCCTCCTAAATTTCACCATTTAGAAAAGCAATTTTAATGTCCATTTGGTATAAAGTGATATCATGGTGTTAGCATAGGCAAGTAATGTAACACCCACGATGCGGCTATATCTCCCACGTGTCGGAGCACGATTTAGAGGCATAACAGCATAGTAGGCATGTCGCAAGAGGGGTAATCTTTACACATCCCATGTACTGAATAAGAAAGGGATAAAGAGTTGGCTTACAATCGCCACTTCACACAATACATAAATATAGCATTACATCAAACAGATACAATCAAGGTCCGACTACGGAACCAAAATAAAAGAAGACCACCCCTAATGCAAAAGATCCCCGATCGCACCAACTGGGCCCCACTACTGATCAACTGGAAACAAAACAACACAATGAACACGATCTTCATCTAGCTCCTCCTTGAGCTCGGTTGCGTCACCTGCACGGGTATCAACGGCACCTGCAACTGGTTTTGGAAGTAAACTGTGAGTCACGGGGACTCATCAATCTCACACCCTCGCGATCAAGACTATTTAAGCTTATGGGTAGTGAAAAGGGTAGTGAGGTGGACCTGCAGCAAGCACTAGCATATATGGTGGCTAACTTACGCAAATGAGAGCGAGAAGAGAAGCAAAGCACGGTCGTGAACTAGAAATGATCAAGAAGTGATCCTGAAACTACTTATGCTCAAGCATAACACAAGAACCGTGTTCACTTCCCGGACTCCGCTGGAAAGAGACCATCACGTCTACACACGCGGTTGGTGCATTTTAATTAAGATAAGTTCCAGGTTTTCTACAACCGGACATTAACAAATTCCTATCTGCCCATAACCGCGGGCACGGCTTTCGAAAGTTCAAAACCCTGCAGGGGTGTCCCAACTTAGCCCATCACAAGCTCTCACGGTCAACGAAGGATATTCCTTCTCCCAGGAAAACCCGATTAGGCTCGGAATCCCGGTTACAAGACATTTCGACAATGGTAAAACAAGACCAGCAAAGCCACCCGAATGTGCCGACAAATCCTGATAGGAGCTGCACATATCTCGTTCTCAGGGCACACCGGATGAGCAATCCGTACAACTAAAACCAACCCTCAAGTTTCCCCGAGGTGGCACTGCAAGGGGCTCTAGTTTGCACCAACACTTAGAGGAGCACTGGCCCGGGGGAGGGGGGGTTAAAATAAAGATGACCCTCAGGAGCGCGATTCCCAAGGGAAAAGTAGGTGGTGGTGAGGCAAATGGTAAAACCAAGGTTGGGCCTTGCTAGAGGAGTTTTATTCAAAGCGAACTGTCGAGGGGTTCCCATTATAACCCAACCGCGTAAGGAACGCAAAATCAAGGAACATAACACCGGTATGACGGAAACTAGGGCGGCAAGAGTGGAACAAAACACCAGGCATAAGGCTGAGCCTTCCACCCTTTACCAAGTATATAGATGCATTAATTAAAATAAAAGATATTGTGATATCCCAACAAATATCCATGTTCCAACATGGAACAAACTCCATCTTCACCTACAACTAGCAACGCTATAAGAGGGGCTGAGCAAAGCGGTAACATAGCCAAACAACGGTTTGCTAGGACAAGGTGGGTTAGAGGCTGGACATGGCAACATGGGAGGCATGATAAAGCATGTGGTAGGTATCGCGACATAGGCATAGCAATAGAGCGAGCAACTAGCAAGCAAAGATAGAAGTGATTTCGAGGGTATGGTCATCTTGCCTGAGATCCCGCAAGGAAGAAGAACGAGTCCATGAAGAAGATAAACAGACGTAGTGTAACGAATCCTCACAAACGCGACGTTATCGGAACCAACTCGAAGAAGCAACACCGGAAAGAAGCAAACAACATAGTAACCAACCACCACATAATCATGGCATGATGCACAATCAAGTATGATGCATGTCCGGTTTAATGAGGCATGGCATGACAAAAATGCACAAACAATCCTACAAATTAAGTGGAGCTCAATATGCAACGGAGTTGCATATTGAAGAAAACACCACCTGACTTATTTAGTTCTCTCTCGTTTATGTACCCAATAAAATTAAATGTTGATTAACATGGCAAGGGGTGAAGCAAATGAAAACTACCTATCTAGGCAAGTTTAAATGAGGCCGGAACAACAAACAACAAGTCCGGAAACTCCTCATGTGCATATTTTAGGTTTTGGTACTGTTCTGACCTAAACCATATTTTATAGTTGTTAAACATGCAAAGCAATGTCACCATGTTAAACTAGGCATTTTTCCACCCCATTTACATATAAAGTTTATTAAATTTGGAGCTACGGTTATTTAGTTATGGAATAAAGCATTTTAACGAGTTATTTAAGAAAATTTAAACAAACAACATTTTAAGCATTTCAAACATGGATGAAAGTTGCAAATTATGAAACTAGATGAAAAACTAAGCATATTTCATATATAAATTGTTTTAATCCGATGCATGGTTAATTAGTTATTAGATGTATGAAGTCTAGGGGGTTTTCTGCAAAACTGTTTTACTGGAATAAAAGATAAATTTGCAGATCTAGGAAAAATATAGAAGCGGGCCGAAACTGGCTGGGCCGACGGTGTACAGGAGAAGGGGTGGATGGGCTGCTCACCCATGGGCCAAGGCCCAGGTCGGCTGGGCAGAGGAGGGCCGGCGCGCTGGACGTGGCGCTCGTCCACGCTGGCGCTGGACCAAGTCAACGGGAACGGGCGCTCGCATTCGTCTTCGATACAGAGCAAGCAGGGGCGCAGCGGCACGGTTGGACAGCGGCGAGGCAGCAGCGGAGGGCGGGACTGGCCGGCGGCGAGGGCGCACGGGAGCCGACCGGATCCGAGGCTAGGGCGATGGTGGAGCTTGATTCCCGGCGGCACCGGCGACTGCACAAGGGCGGTGTCGAACGTTCTCTTGCTGAACGGCGGTCACGCGACAGGGACGGAGAGGGCGCGGGGAAGCAGAGACCCGCCGGATCCTCGCTGAGCACGCCGACGGTGACGGCTTGGGTCGAGGTCTTGGTGTCCTTGGCGGCGGAGCGAACGAAGAGAGCGGTCGTTTGTAGGGGCTTGCGGCGGAGCTCGGTTCCTCGCCTCGCTGGAAGACGAACGGGACGGCGGCGACCGGCGCTGCTGGTGGTGCCCGACGGCGAAGGGAGCTCCGGTGGTGCTTCTGCTTGCGGCAGCGCGCGATAAGCACGGGAGGAGGGTGATGGGGTCGGCGTGGAGGCGGCTCGGGTAGGGGAGCGCACGGGAGCTGCGGGCGTCCAGATCGGGCACGAGGAGGATGGCGTACGGAGAGGAGGGGTTGGTCAGGCGGGGCTGTGGTGGTTGGCTCGCTGGGGAAAACGAGAGTGGCAGGATTTTTGGATCGGGAGGGGATCCCGAGGAAGGGGAGACAAGAGGAGTGGCAGCGGCGGAATGAGGAGGATGGGACAAGCTGCCTCAAAATTAGGGTTGGACTAGTTTATATATAGGCATGCAGTTTAGGTTGGGGCTATCTCGCCCCTCCGATCGCAATCAGACGATCGCGAATAAAATAGCTAGGGAGTCCAAATAAGAAAACGGTGACGTTTTGTAGATGTTTGGGGATGATCCGGATCCAACGGTGACGACTGCCCGATTCGGGTTCGGGTGAGTTTCGGACACGCGTGGGGGGTCGATGCACTGAGCAAAGAGGGGTTTCGGACCGTGCGATCGCATCGGACGGCTCCGGACGCGAAGAGGGGTAGGTGGATGGACTAGGTGGGCTGTGACGAGGCTGAGAGGAGAGAAGAGAGAGAGAGAGAGGGCCCGACAGCAGTTTTCGGAGACCGAAAACGTCCGACATTAGACCGGCAGCGGTGCCGCTATAGTTATTCGTTGGGGCACCAAACGGACTCCGAATGCGATGAAACTTGGCAGGAGGCCTACCTACAACAAAACAACACCACACGCCAACTTTCAACCCATTCCGAGAACATTTTCCGTCCACTTATAAAATAATATTTTGGATGTGCCACGGGCGCGTGCAAGTGTGGTTGGGCTCAGAACGGACAACGGTCGGAACTGGGGAACCCGGAAGAATGCAAGTTTTGAAAACATGATGATGCAATGCACATGATGACATGACAAGATGCAACAGCAAGTGAATGGCATGGCAACGTCGGCGAATAACTGGAAGACACCTGGCGCATCGGTCTCGGGGCGTCACAAGTAAGATGCGGATGAACTGAAGTCTAGCAACGGGGGCATATGTCTCACCGTAGTCCATACCTTCGACTTGAGTGTAGCCTTGGGCGACGAGACGAGCTTTGTTGCGGACGACTTGACCATCTTCGTCTTGCTTGTTGCGAAACACCCATTTGGTACCAATGATGTTGTGGTTTTTGTCGGGCTTCTCGACCAATGTCCACACTTGATTTCTCTCGAAGTTGTGTAGCTCTTCATGCATGGCTTTTATCCAATCTGGATCTTCCAATGCTTCTTCAACCTTCATAGGTTCAATACTAGAGATGAATGAATAATGTTCACAAAAGTTAGCCAAACGAGTTTTAGAGCGAGTGATTCTCCCGGTTTGAATATCATTGAAGATTTGTTCGATGAGATGGTCTCTTGAGACTCTTGCCCGAACTCGTGAAAGCTTTTGCTTGGGTCGGGGTGGAACATCTTCTTCTTCATCTTGTCCTTCTTCTTGGCCTTCTTCATTATTGGCGTTGTTGTTCTCTTGTCTTGGTGGAGAAGGAGGTTGATGAGGTTCATCTTGGTGTACTACCTCGTTTTCTTCACCTTGATGCGTCCCACTTGTGGATGCTTCCGTATCAACTCTTGGTTCACCTTGTCGTGAGGTAGAAGATTCCACTTGGACGGACGAGGTACTCTCCTTTACCTTCGTTGGACGAATCTTGCCAATAGAAAAGTCTCAGATTGCTTCCGAAGGATCCTTATCTCCTACATAAATTGGCAATTGCTCTACTTGCGAGCCGTTAGATTCATCGAACTTCACATCTACCGTCTCTTCAACCTTTCGAGTGAAATTGTTATAGACACGGTAAGTGTGAGAGTTTGAGCCATAACCAAGTAGGAAACCTTCATGAGATTTAGGAGCAAATTTAGAATGATGATGCTTATCAAGAATGTAGCACTTTGAGCTGAATACTCGAAAGTATCCAACTTGGGGTTTGTTACCGGTGAGAAGCTCGTATGCCGTCTTGCCGAGCAGCTTGTGAAGATACAAGCGATTTGTTGCATGACAAGCTGTCTCAACCGCTTCCGCCCAAAAGTGTTTTGGAGTCTTGTACTCATCAAGCATCGTTCTCGCCATCTCAATAGGAGTTCGGTTCTTCCTCTCAACAACTCCATTTTGTTGAGGTGTGTACGTAGCCGAGAACTCGTGTGAAATCCCTTCTTCGTCAAGAAAGGTGTCCACATTTGCATTCTTGAACTCCGTTCCATTGTCGCTGCGAACCTTCTTGATCTTCACTTCAAATTGATTTTGCGCCTTCCTAGCGAAGTTCTTGAAGATCTTTTGGACCTGAGATTTATCATCAAGAAAGAACACCCACGTAAATCTTGAAAAATCATCAACTATAACTAGACCAAATGAGTTACCACTGAGACTCTTGTAGGCATTGGGACCAAAGAGATCCATATGAAGTAGCTCGAGCGGTCTTCTCGTGGTCATAATGTTCTTCACGGGGTGACTTCCTCCAACTTGTTTTCCTGCTTGACAAGCACTACAAAGTCTATCCTTGTCAAATATAACATCTTTTACTCCAAGGATATGATCACCTTTAATAAGCTTATCAAGATTTCGCATGCCCACATGACCTAACCTTCTATGCCACAACCAACCTTTCGAGGATTTAACAATTAGACAAGTTCTAGGTTGAGCCTTTTTAGTGAAATCAACAATGTGAAGATCACCTCTACGTGTACCGGTAAAGACCATTTTATGATTATCTCTACGAAACACTTGGCGATCTACTTCAGTAAATAGGACATTGAAACCAAAGTCAGCAAGTCTAGATACGGAAAGTAAATTTTAGCCAAGAGATTCAACGAGCATAACATTTTGTATGGAGCTATCATGTGAGATGGCCACCTTACTAAGGCCAACCACCTTACCCTTTGAGTTATCACCAAAAGTGACATATTTTCGAGGGTCGTCATTTTCAGCAAGCTCACGAAACATATCTTTGTCTCCGGTCATATGGTCGGTACACCCACTATCTAGAACCCATTCCTTTCCTCCAGCCATGTAGCCGCGAAGATTAGCCATAAGACCAAAGTGTCTCATTGCATCATCAAGATCATAGTCACTATCATCATCCTCATCATAGTATCCATGTTCAACATCGTCATGTGGTGGATAAATTCCTAGAGAGAGTGATTCATTAGAAGTATGACTGTAACAATGTTCATCTCTATGAATTCTAATGACTTTGGAAATGATATTGCTAATGATTCCAACATCTCCTTTGGCACTCGTAAGATCGGTAAGCTCAAATAAACAATCACCAAATTTGGGATCATTGGAACTCATCTTACTCAAGGCAATAGACTTATGAAGAATCTCATCTAAGTTTTTCAAGGAATAGTTTGGAAATCGTTCCTCAAGGAATCTCCATATGGTGTAGGCACAATCAAGAGCACGCAAGCTAGAAAGCAAGTTTCTGGGCAAACCTCTAGTGATTAAATTGACAGTTCTAAGATTACGGATCATGTCAATAGACTCATTAAGGGTAGGATGCAAAGGATCAACATGAGGTGCACAAGGGCTAGTAATGTACTTGTTCAAATGATATTCATTGAAAATCTCAAGCATCTCATTTTTCCACCCATGAAAGTATTCTCCATCAAGTATAGGCACTCTATGTCTAAGACTCCCCAACTTAGACTCATCCATCTTCCTCCAAAGGTGTTTAAACCAAAGCAATGGAGACCAAAGCTCTGATACCAATTGAAAGGATCGAGAAGAGGTGCCTAGGGGGGGGGGGGTGAATAGACTCTTAGTAAGAAAAGTTGCAGTTTTTAATTTCTTTAAGTTGAAGTAGAGTTTTGGCACAAGTTTAAACATTCACAATACATATCAAGCAAGCATGATAAGAGTATATGAGCAGCGAAAGTAAATCATGCAAGTTGCAAGAATGTAAAGGGATGGGATTTAAGTGTGCAAACGCAATTGGAGGCACGGAGATTTTTGGCATGGTTCCGATAGGTGGTGCTATCGTACATCCACGTTGATGGAGACTTCAACCCACGAAGGGTAACGGTTGCGTGAGTCCACGGAGGGCTCCACCCACGAAGGGTCCATGAAGAAGCAACCTTGTCTATCCCACCATGGCCATCGCCCACGAAGGACTTGCCTCACTAGGGTAGATCTTCACGAAGTAGGCGATCTCCTTGCCCATACAAACTCCTTGGTTCAACTCCACAATCTTGACGGAGGCTCCCAAGTGACACGTAACCAATCTAGGAGAGACCACCCTCCAAAAGGTAATAGATGGTGTGTTGATGATGAACTCCTTGCTCTTGTGCTTCAAATGATAGTCTCCCCAACACTCAGCTCTCTCTCATAGGATTGGATTTGGTGGAAAGAGGTTTTGAGTGGAAAGCAACTTGGGGAAGGCTAGAGATCAAGATTTATGTGGTTGGAATGGAATATCTTGACCTCAACACAAGTGTAGGTGGTTCTCTCTCAGAAAATGTATGTTGGAGGTGTAGGCATGGTCTGATGGATCTCTTCACGAATGAAGAGTGGGTGGAGGGGTATATATAGCCTCCACACAAAATATAACCGTTACACACAAATCACCAAACTCGGTAGGACCGAATTAGACAACTCGGTCGGACCGATTTAGTTCATAATGTGACCGTTAGACATTTCAGTGGGACCGATATGATCAACTCAGTGGGACCGATGTGCTAGGGTTAGGGTAATACCTTGTCTCGGTTTGACTGATTACGCAAACTCGGTGAGTCCAATTTTGGTAATAGGCAAAACAGAGAGTTGGTCAAGCAAACTCGGTGGGACCGATTGCATATTTCGGTGGGACTGAAATTATTGCAATAGGTAACAGAGAGTTTGCAAGCCCATCTCGGTGAGACCGAGATCCCATCGGTGAGACCGATTTGACTAGGGTTCCTGGCAGTGGCTATGTCAAGTGAACTCGGTGGCGCCGGGTAGGAAATTTTGGTGGGGCCGAGTTTGACTTTTGGTTTGGGACATATGTGGATATGGGAAAGTGGTTGAGGGCTTTGGAGCATATCACTAAGCACTTTGAGCAAGTAAGCCATTAAGCAACACCTCATCCCCTTTTAATAGTATTGGATTTCCTATGGACTTAATGTGATCTTGGATCACTAAAAGCAAAATGTAGAGTCTTGAGCTTTAGAGCTTGAGCCAATCTTTTGTCCTTAGCATCTTGAAAGGGTTCCATATCCTCTTGTCCACGCCACTCCATCTGTTGAACTTGTCTGAAATATACTAGATGAAAATATTAGTCCAACAAGAGATATGTTGGCATTAATTACCAAAACCACCCAGGGAGCACTTGTGCTTTCAGTTATATGGCACTTCAGAGTACTTAGCTCTTGACTAACCAGCTCAAGCTTGCCTTCCGCCTCCTTTGCATGTTTCAGAAGCGCTGTTTTCTCTTCTTCAAAGGAGGCTTTCATGTTTTGCAAGTTATGCTTAGCAAGAGAAACATATTCCTGTAAATATGAGGAGGCCGATTATGCTTTCTCATGAAGTTTCTGCTATGTTTTCAACTGATTATGTAAGCCAATAGCTTTTGACTCGGCCAAATCTAGCATATCCTGTCAAAACAGATGCAATCTTAGTTCAAATTTTCTATAGTCCCGAGCCGGCGAGGTCGCACGACCCGGCACTTGGGGGCTACAACTTAGATCTTTTATAAGTATTTTCGTGAGTAGTCTCATGAAGCTGCAAGCAGTCCCCATGACACTTCGGGCTAATGCAAGTTACTTTTTCAAAACAATAGGGCCAAGACCTGGTTATCTCAGGGAGATGAGTCGGCCCTTGGGGGCTAGAAGTCGCTTTTCTCAACATTTCGACTAAAGGGTCTTTTGAAGAACCGGCTCGTCATTTTCATAACGACCCGGTCCTTGGGGGCTACGGTCCACTATCGATTTTTGTCTATCATTTTTTAAGTCCCAGCCCAGTACTATTTACCGAGCCGGCCCTTGGGGGCTACTGTTTGCTCATAAGTTCAATAACAAGTCTTAAGCATATTCATATCTTCTTACGCCTAAGACTTGGGGGCTACATAAGTATATACGACAACGGAAAGGAGGAATTTTTCATACCTCGTATTTTCGCTTGAGCACATTGATCATACTCACTTCCATATTCCGGTTCTTAGACAGCCGGGTCTATATCCATGATGAAGTTTCATCTACGTTAAGTTCTTCAAAATTTGGGAGATCTAGCTTTGCCTTTCCTTTCTCCAAAGTGCTCGGCTTAGCCTTGGTCACAATTTGGCTAAGACATTTGAAGTTTCTGGAGCTCTATGCATTTCTTCAGTAATTCATTATTTCTGAATCATCCATCCTAGATAAAGGAAGGGTCTTTTATACCTATTGCATGGGGCTGGAGGCACGAGCAGGAGTTGGCGGGTTCATTCTGAGCCGAGTCACCCATATTGACCTGCTCATCTATGTAGGCCAGCTCATCAACCTTCGCCTGATCTTCGATATCCACTGGCTCATTCTCACAAGTCGGCTCAATCCTCTGGTCCGGGTTAACCTAGCCAGTCGGCTCATTTTTGGTGTCTGGATCGACCACTAGCGGGTTTCGAGTATTAGAACCCGCCAGGGCAGAAGATGACCCACCAACCTTTTTCTTCGCGAAAGCTTTGGCTCTGAAGTTATAAGAGTAACATCATTTTAAAGAAACAATTGCGATGACAAAGTAAAATATGTCCCAGAAATACAACCCACGCTTAATTGTGGGAGCCGGAAGCTGAGACGCGCTTGATTCTCCGGAAGAGGTTGACGTGTCCTAATAATTTGAATTAGAAGGATTAACTGGTTGTCTAATTAGACCGGCTCTTGGGGAGATGGAGTTGGGCTATGATGCACCTCAGTTCGTCGCCTTCGAGCGACTGGCTCATGAGATAAGCCGGTAGACAGCCGGTAGACAACTCCCTAGAGTCGCTCCGGGTCTTGAGTTTTGATGAGCCGGCTGCTGGGTTTTCTTCAAAAGAAATTGCGGATCTAAGTGAGTGTCTGGATGCGAAAACGATACCTTTCTGATAGCTCGTCCCGTTTTCTTCAGGATAAATGTTTCCGAGTTGGATGAAATTGAAATTACCTCAATGTTGCCGGCTCGACTGGTCTGTGTATTATCTTGAGAAGAGGGAGTGTCAGCAGGTTCATTAAAAAGATGGCCAAGTGAGTCGAGCTCTACCTCAGACTCGTCTTTAGCAGCCGTCTCATCAGCATCAACCAGCTTGTTTTATTGCTCATCTTGAGGAGGAGCAGGGTTTTGAGGCTTGATTTTCCAAAATTCGTAGTTTGCATGTATACATGATGAGCCGACAATTAAGTACAAAAGAGCAAACAAGTCATGAATAAAATGGGTAAGCAAGTTCAGATATACTTACTGGAGGCACTGGGTTAGTCAAGCAGAAAGGTGCTAGCCCGATCAAATTGCACTTTTCCTTGGGGTCACTTAGCCGTTTCTTTGTGGCCTTGTTGATTTCATCTTCAGTCAAGTTGATTGAGCTGAAGCGTTGAGCGTCTGCTGGCTCAACGGTGTAGTTGCACATTAAGGTGTCTCTCAAGATAAGGGGTTGAATGCACCAGCTTATCCAACACCAGGTCAGATCAATCACGGCGAGGCCATGAGCCATCAAGGCCCTCAACTTGGAATAATAAGGCGCTATCTATTTCCTTTCTTCATCGGTTGGCCAACCCGGAAAGGCGACAGTAGGATTGAGCCGTTCCAGTCTATAACCCGACATGGTTGTTTCACCTTGTGGAGAAGTATTTCTACAGTAAAACCGGGTCTTATGCCAACCCTTGGGATGACTCTCCAACTTGGCTTTAGGGAAGGCTCCTTTTTTCCTCTTCTGAATGGAGATTCCTCTGAGCTCTATGCTGGGTCCATCTTTGAATTCAATTTGATGGTTGATATAGAAGAATTCCCAAAAGAGATTAACAATTGGCTCCGTCTGAAGGTATACTTCATAGAAAACGTGGAATTGGCATAAGCTTGTGATTGAGTTGGGGCTGAGATCCTGTGGCCCGAGGTTGAAGAAATTGAGCACATCCCGGAAGAATTTCGACCCGGGCGGTCGGAATCCTCTATGCAAATGATCTGCAAATATGACAACCTCCCCCTATTGAGCATGAGGGGGATTTTCTTCCTCAGGCGAGCGCCAGCCGATCTCTGCTTGAGCCGGCAAAAGACCCTGGCTCACAAGGTCATCCAACATGAGGGCTAAAACCTGAGATTTAACCTAGTCAACGACCTTGTTGGTTTTAGGGGCCATCCAAACTCTCCTGAAGTTTAGCTGCAAAATGAAGGTTACAAAAAAGAGCCGGCGTACTATGTTCGTGTATGGTAAGTCGGCAAGTTATTCAAGTCATGAAGCAAATAGGCCAAAAATTGGTAAGCCGGCTATGGCTGTCTAGCTTACGACTATTAGTTTTAAGTAAACCATGGTAAGTATACTAAGGTGTCTACAAGCTGGCGAATCAATGAGCCGGCGTTGGTTGTTCAGTGACATCTCTATAATTTTACTAAGTATTGGGCGGCAAGATGAGCTAAGCTGGCTATAAACAGGAATCTTGCGAAGTTGCTACGACTACAAATCTGGAAAAGGCTCTAAAAAGGAAAATAAAAGACCTAAGTGGGCATAGATGCGAGAACTAGTCTGTCAATGGGGGTCTATTAAAAGCATTACAAGGATAGTCGCAGTAATTAAAGCACCTACTCGAGTTGTTTGAAGGGATTTAGATTCACAAAAGAGGAATGGCGATGAGCATCGATGAACTACTGACGAATTACAGAAGATGTAATGGAGAACTTACAGATCTAAAGAGAAGCACGACGGGGCACCGGTGCACTGCGGGTATGATCGAAGCGTAGTAGATGAGCTCTGGCGACACCTAAAGCGGCGAAGAGGTCGCTGTCGATGTGTCCGAAGAACTTGTGAAGATGCAACAGAGCTTTGTTTGTAAGGAGCAGAGGGCACGAGGAAGAAGACAAGTCTGGAGGTGGAGATAGTAAAAATGAACATTGAGGTCCCTCGTGCGTATTTATAGAACGGTAAGAATGTGGAACGACAAGTGTGAAAGCCTAGGCGCAGTAAATTGTGGGCGGAAAAGTGCCTCAATTTTTGGGCCTGTCATATCCACTCAAGATTTGTTGTGATGTCACGCGAAATACGGAAATTCGGGAGGGTGACATCATGGCATGAAGAAGGAGCGAAAATGCTGTATAAATATCACGAGCCGGCAATATACAATCACTCGTCTAGGAAATGAGCTGAAAGGAGGAAAGAGGAATTATGGCTTATTGAAGATAACGCAGAGTTACTTTGGGGTCTTTTTTCATATTTCTTCTTTTTTGATTTTTCAGGGCAGAGTTTAACATGGATAAATCTAAGTTAACCTGGGGGTTAATGTTGGGGATATACCCCACCGTATGACCGAACCAAAATATGACCCAGATATCATTTGGCGGCTCACAAATGACCTCACTGTTGGGTCACAATGAGCCACAAAATTCATGGCCTAGAGTGATGAGGACATGGCTACCTTGGATATGATCACAAATATTGGATATGCGTATTTATTTCAAAACTATCAGACACTTTTACAATCCACATACGGAGATAAGGAAAAAAATAGACGTTTAGGTGTTGTTCAAGAAGTTCTCTCATGTCACTTTTAGCCCGAGAGAAGATAGAGTCCAAGTCTCTCACGTTCTGGACTCAGATTCGGACTGCATAGACATACCCAACTCAAAACGCCAAGAACTCTTTCATCGGGACTCCGAATTGGGTGATTATTTTTTGTTGGAAAGTTTATTTCATGCACTTTCTAGCCTAGTTGGATTCACCTTCAAATTCATCCGGAGCATTGAGATATTAACGAAACAATGTGACGTAGCAGCAGAATCAGAGTCAAACTACAAGTCCAAAGGTGTTGCATCACCTTCACATTGGCCCATGGGCCTTGTACGACATAGGTTTAGTTTTAGGTTGCCTTGGGACATCCTCCCACCTCATTGGCCACCGCCCCTTGCTCCTATATAAGTATATCAATCTACTAGCTTTTTTCATTGGAATTTGTTTAGTTGAAAGTTAGCCATTGCAACTTTGTGTACTTCGTTTGTATCCAACGACCAGATTAAGACCGCTTATGGATCCCCACTATTATCAATACATCATATATACTCACAATATTCAGATTACTTTATAATATTCTTGATCGTTCTTTAATTTGTGTTCAGGTTGATTGTGCTTCCGGCATCGTCAGTAACCTCAGGAGATTGGTTTAGCGATTGCTAAGGTGCAACATGGGTGCATGTTTGTAGTCGAATCGTCAAAGTTGTCTCCACCAAAACGATAGTTATCATCTCATCGAAATATCGGGACCCTCGCCTCTATCAAGTGGTATTAGTATTCAGGTTGCTTGGTGAGAATTTCCAGTTATCCCTAGATTAGATTTATTTTCTTACCTACTGTCCAAGAAAAGGCCATAAAAAAGTTAGATCTATTCATCCTTCGTCCAAGCCAGTCTGAGCCTTTGCAATTTTATTTTCATTGCTTGCAAAGTTAAATTATCGATTCCATCATCGTGTCGAGTTGCTGGTCTTAATGTCCAGCTCCTTTAGGGTTTCAAGTTCTATTCACATTGGTCACGCCATTGTTGCATTATTATCCCTTCCGTTGTCCACCATCTCATCTATCAATTTCCACCACGTGCTACCCATTGTTCATGTTGGGGAACGTAGTATTTCAAAATTTTCCTACGATCATGCAAGATCTATCTAGGAGAAGCATAGCAACGAGCGGGGAGAGTGTGTCCACGTACCCTCATAGACCGTAAGCGGAAGCGTTTAGTAACGCGGTTGATGTAGTCGAACGTCTTCGCGATCCAACCGATCCAAGTACCGAACATACGACACCTCCGCGTTCAGCACACGTTTAGCTCGATGACGTCCCTCAATCTCTTGATCCAGTTGAGGACAAGGGAGAGTTCCGTCAGCACGACAGCGTGGCGATGGTGATGATGAAATTACCGGCGCAGGGCTTCGCCTAAGCACTATGACGATATGACCGAGGTGTGTAACTATGGAGGGGGGCACCGCACACGGTTAAGAGAAACTTGTGTGTTTTAGGGTGCCCCTACCCCCGTATATAAAGGAGGGGAGGGGGAGGCCGCCCGGCCCTGTAGGGCGTGCCAGGAGGAGGGAGTCCTACTAGGACTCCAAGTCCTAGTAGGATTCCACCTAGAGGAAAGGGGGAAGAAGGAAGCAAGAGGGGGAAGGGAAGGAAAGGGGGGCGCCGCCCCCTTCCCCTAGTCTAATTCGGACCCAAGAGGGGGGGGGTGTGGCCAGCCCCTGGTGGCCCTTCCTCTCTTCCCACTAAGGCCCATCAAGTCCCATTAGTTCCCCCGGGGGTTCCGATAACCCTCTGGCACTCTGATAATTATCCGGTACCTCTCGGAACTCATCCGGTGTCCAAATAACATCATCCAATATATCAATCTTTATGTCTCGACCATTTCGAGACTCCCCGTCATGTCCGTGATCTCATCCGGGACTCCGAACAATCTTCGGTCATCAAATCACATAACTCATAATACAAATCATCATCGAACGTTAAGCGTGCGGACCCTACGGGTTCGAGAACTATGTAGACATGGCCGAGACACATCTCCGGTCAATAACCAATAGCGGAACCTGGATGCCCATATTGGATCCTACATATTCTACGAAGATCTTTATCGGTCAAACCGTATAACAACATACGTTGTTTCCTTTGTCATCGGTATGTTACTTGCCCGAGATTCGACCGTCGGTATCATCATACCTAGTTCAATCTCGTTACTGGAAAGTCTCTTTACTCGTTCTGTAATGCATCATCCCGCAACTAACTCATTAGTCAAAGTGCTTGCAAGGCTTATAGTGATGAGCATTATCGAGAGGGCCCATAAATACCTCTCCGAAACACGGAGTGACAAATCCTAATCTAAATCTATGCCAACTCTATAAACACCATCGGAGACACTTGTAGAGCATCTTTATAATCACCCAGTTATATTGTGACATTTGATAGCACACAAGGTGTTCCTCCGGTATTCAGGAGTTGCATAATCTCATAGTCAGAGGAACATGTATAAGTCATGAAGAAAGCAATAGCAATAAAACTAAACGATCATATATGCTAAGCTAACGGATGGGTCTTGTCCATCACACCATTCTCTAATGATGTGATCCCGTTCATCAAATTACAACACATGTCTATGGTCAGGAAACTTAACCATTTTGATTAACGAGCCAGTCTAGAAGAGGCATACTAGGGACACTATGTTTGTCTATGTATCCACACATGTACTAAGTTTTCGGTTAATACAATTCTAGCATGAATAATAAACATTTATCATGATATAAGGAAATATAAATAACAACTTTGTTATTGCCTCTAGGGCATATTTCCTTCAGTCTCCCACTTGCACTAGAGTCAATAATCTAGATTACATAGTAATGATTCTAACACCCATGGAGTCTTGGTGCTGATCATGTTTTGCTCGTGAGAGAGGCTTAGTCAACGGGTCTGCAACATTAAGATCCGTATGTATCTTGCAAATCTCTATGTCTCCCTCCTTGACTTGATCGCGGATGGAATTGAAGTGTCTATTGATGTATCTGGTTCTCTTGTGAAATCTAGATTCCTTCGCCAAGGCAATTGCTCTAGTATTGTCACAAATGATTTTCATTGGACCTGATGCACTAGGTATGACACCTAGATCGGATATGAACTCCTTCATAGAGACTCCTTCATTTGCTGCTTCCGAAGCAGCTATGTACTCCACTTCACATGTAGATACCGCCATGACGCTCTACTTGGAACTGCACCAACTGACAGCTCCACCATTCGATATAAATACGTATCTGGTTTGTGACTTAGAGTCATCCGGATCAGTGTCAAAGCTTGCATCGATGTAACCGTTTATGACGAGCTCTTTGTCACCTCCATAAACGAGAAACATATCCTTAGTCCTTTTCAGGTATTTCAGGATGTTTTTGACCGTTGTCCAGTGATCCGCTCTTGGATTACTTTGGTACCTCCCTGCTAAACTAATAGCAAGGCACACATCAGGTCTGGTACACAACATTGCATACATGATAGAACCTATGGCTGAGGCATAGGGAATTACTTTCATTTTCTCTCTATCTTCTACAGTGGTCGGGCATTGAGTTTGACTTAACTTGGCACCTTGTAACACAGGCAAGAACCCTTTCTTTGACTGATCCATTTTGAACTTCTTCAAAACTTTATCAAGGTATGTGCTTTCTGAAAGTCTGATTAAGCGTCTTGATCTATCTCTATAGATCTTGATGCCCAACATATAAGCAGCTTCACCGAGGTCTTTCATTGAAAAATTCTTATTCAAGTATCCTTTTATGCTATTCAGAAATTTAGTATCATTTCCAATCAACAACATGTCATCCACATATAATATCAAAAATGCTACAAAGCTCCCACTCACTTTCTTGTAAACAGAGGCTTCTCCAAAAGTCTGTATAAAACCATATGCTTTGATCACACTATCAAAGCGTATATTCCAACTCCGAGAGGCTTGCACCAGTCAATAAATGGATCGCTGGAGCTTGCACACTTTTTTAGCACCTTTTGGATCGACAAAACCTTCTGGTTGCATCATATACAACTATTCTTTAAGATACTCTTTAAGGAATGCAATTTTGACATCCATTTGCTAAAATTCATAATCATAAAATGTGGTAATTGATAACATGATTCAGACAGACTTAAGCATCGCTACTGGTGAGAAGGTCTCATCGTAGTCAACTCCTTGAACTTGTCGAAAACCTTTTGCAACAAGTCGAGCTTTGTAGACAGTAACATTACCGTCAGAGTCAGTCTTCTTCTTGAAGATCCATTTATTCTCTATTGCTTGCCGATCATCGGGCAAGTCAACCAAAGTCCACACTTTGTTCTCATACAGGGATCCCATCTCAGATTTCATGGCCTCAAGCCATTTCGTGGAATCTAGGCTCATCATCGCTTCCTCATAGTTCGTAGGTTCGTCATGGTCAAGTAACATGACCTCCAGAACAAGATTGCCGTACCAGTCTGGTGTGGATCTTACTTTGGTTGACCTACGAGGTTCGATAGTAACTTGATCAGAAGTTTCATGATCATCATCATTAGCTTCATCACTAATTGGTGTAGGAATCACGGGAACTAATTTCTGTGATGAACTACTTTCCCATAAGGGAGAAGGTACAATTACCTCATCAAGTTCTACTTTCCTCCCACTCACTTCTTTCGAGAGAAACTCCTTCTCTAGAAAGGACACATTTTTAGCAACGAATATCTTGTCTTTGGATATGTGATAGAAGGTGCACCCAACAGTATCCTTTGGGTATCCTATGAAGACACATTTCTTTGATTTGGGTTCGAGCTTATTAGGTTGAAGCTTTTTCACATAAGCATCGTAGCCACAAACTTTAAGAAACCACAACTTGGGTTTGTTGCCAAACCACAGTTCATATGGTGTCATCTCAACAGATTTAGATGGTGCCCTATTTAACATGAATGCAGCCGTCTCTAAAGCATAACCCCAAAACGATAGCGGTAAATCAATAAGAGACATCATAGATCTCACCATATCTAATAAAGTACGATTACGACATTCGGACACACCATTACGCTATGGTGTTCTAGGTGGCGTGAGTTGTGAAACTATTCCACATTGTTTCAAATGAAGACCAAACTCGTAACTCAAATATTCTCCTCCATGATCCGATCGTAGAAACTTTATTTTCTTGTTACGATGATTTTCTACTTCACTCTGAAATTCTTTGAACTATTCAAATGTTTCAGACTTATGTTTCATCAAGTAGATATACATATATATGCTCAAATCATCTGTGAAGGTCAGAAAATAATGATACCCGCCGCAAGCCTCAATACTCATCGGACCGCATACATTAGTATGTATTATTTCCAACAAGTCTGTTGCTCGCTCCATTGTTCCGTAGAACAGAGTCTTAGTCATCTTGCCCATGAGGCATGGTTCGCAAGCATCAAGTGATTCATAATCAAGTGATTCCAAAAGTCCATCAGCATGGAGTTTCTTCATGCGCTTTACACCAATATGACCTAAACGGCAGTGCCACAAATAAGTTGCACTATCATTATTAAACTTGTATCTTTTGGCTTCAATACTATGAATATTTGTATCACTACTATCGATATTCAATAAAAATAGACACTCATCAAGGGTGCATGACCATAAAAGATATTACTCATATAAATAGAACAACCATTATTCTCTGATTTAAATGAATAACTGTCTCGCATCAAACAAGATCGAGATATAATGTTCATGCTTAACGCTGGCACCAAATAACAATTATTTAGGTCTAAAACTAACCCCAAAGGTAGATGTAGAGGTAGTGTGTCGACGGCGATCACATCGACTTTGGAACCATTTCCCACGCGCATCGTCACCTCGTGCTTAGCCAATCTTCGTTTAATCCGTAGCCCCTGTTTCGAGTTGCAAATATGAGCAACAGAACCAGTATCAAATATCCAAGCGCTACTACGAGCATTAGTAAGGTACACACCAATAACATGTATATCAAATATACCTTTCACTTTGCCACCCTTCTTATCCGCCAAATACTTGGGGCAGTTCTGCTTCCAGTGACCAGTCCCTTTGCAGTAGAAGCACTTAGTCTCAGGCTTAGGTCTAGACTTTGGCTTCTTCACTTGAGCGGCAACTTGCTTGCTGTTCTTCTTGAAGTTCCCCTTCTTCCCTTTGCCCTTTTTCTTGAAACTAGTGGTTTTGTTAACCATCAACACTTGATGCTCCTTCTTGATTTCTACCTCTGCAGCCTTTAGCATTGCGAAGAGCTCGGGAATTGTCTTATCCATCCCTTGCATATTATAGTTCATCACGAAGCTTTTGTAGGTTGGTGGCAGTGATTGAAGAACTCTGTCAATGACACTATCATCAGGAATATTAACTCCCAGTTGAGTCAAGTGGTTGTGGTACCCAGACATTCTGAGTATATGTTCACTGACAGAACTATTCTCCTCCATCTTGTAGCTGTAGAACTTATTGGAGACTTCATATCTCTCAATCCGGGCATTTTCTTGAAATATTAACTTCAACTCCTGGAACATCTCATATGCTCCATGATGTTCAAAACATCGTTGAAGTCCCGGTTCTAAGCCGTAAAGCATGGCACACTGAACTATCGAGTAGTCATCAGCTTTGCTCTGCCAGACGTTCATAACTTCCGGAGTTGCTCCTGCAGCGGGTTTTGCACCTAGCGGTGCTTCTAGGACGTAATTCTTCTGTGCAACAATGAGGATAATCCTCAAGTTATGGACCCAGTCCGTGTAGTTGTTACCATCATCTTTCAACTTAGCTTTCTCTAGGAACGCATTAAAATTCAAAGGAACGGTAGCACGGGCCATTGATCTACAACAACATAGACATGCAAAATACTATCATGTACTAAGTTCATGATAAATTAAAGTTCAATTAATCATATTACTTAAGAACTCCCACTTAGATAGACATCTCTCTAGTCATCTAAATGATCACATGATCCATATACACTAAACCATGTCCGATCATCACGTGAGATGGAGTACTTTTCAATGGTGAACATCACTATGTTGATCATATCTACTATATGATTCACGTTCGACCTTTCGGTCTTCAGTGTTCCGAGGCCATATCTGCATATGCTAGGCTCGTCAAGTTTAACCCGAGTATTCTGCGTGTGCAAAACTGGCTTGCACCCGTTGTATCTGAACGTAGAGCTTATCACACCCAATCATCACGTGGTGTCTCTGCATGACGAACTGTAGCAACGGTGCATACTCAGGGAGAACACTTATACCTTGAAACTTAGTGAGAGATCATCTTATAATGCTACAACTGTACTAAAGAAAATAAGATGCATAAAAGATAAACATCACATGCAATCAAAAAAAGTGATATGATATGGCCATCATCATCTTGTGCCTTTGATCTCCATCTCCAAAGCACCGTCATGATCACCATCATCACCGGCTTGACACCTTGATCTCCATCGTAGCATCGTTGTCGTCTCGCCAACTATTGCTTCTACGACTATCGCTACCGCTTAGTGATAAAGTAAAGCAATTACACGGCGATTGCATTTCATACAATAAAGCGACAACCATATGGCTCCTGCCAGTTGCTGATAACTGTTACAAAACATGATCATCTCATACAACAATTTATATCTCATCACGTCTTGACCATATCACATCACAACATTCCCTGCAAAAACAAGTTAGACATCCTCTACTTTGTTGTTGCAAGTTTTACGTGGCTGCTATGGGTTTCTAGCAAGAACCGTTCTTACCTATGCATCAAAACCACAATGATTTTTCGTCAAGTGTGATGTTTTAAGCTTCAACAAGGACCGGGCGTAGTCAAACTCGATTCAACTAAAGTTGGAGAAACAGACACCCGCTAGCCACCTGTGTGCGAAGCACGTCGGTAGAACCAATCTCATGAACTCGGTCATGTAATGTCGGTCCGGGCTGCTTCATCCAACAATACTGCCGAATCAAAGTAAGACATTGCTGGTAAGCAGTATGACTATTATCGCCCACAACTCTTTGTGTTCTATTCGTGCATATAACATCTACGCATAGACCTGGCTCAGATGCCACTGTTGGGGAACATAGTATTTCAAAATTTTCCTACGATCACACAAGATCTATCTAGGATAAGCATAGAAACGAGCGGGGAGAGTGTGTCCACGTACCGTTGTAGACCGTAAGCGGAAGCATTTAGTAACGTGGTTGATGTAGTCGAACGTCTTCGCGATCCAACCGATCCAAGTACCAAATGTACGGCACCTCTACGTTCAGCACACGTTCAGCTCGATGACGTCCCTCGATCTCTTGATCTAGTTAAGGATGAGGGAGAGTTCCGTCAGCACGATGGCGTGGTGACGGTGATGATGAAGTTGCCGGCGAGGGCTTCGCCTAAGCACTACGACGATATGACTGAGGTGTGTAACTGTGGAGGGGGGCACCTCACATGGTTAAGAGAAACTTTTGTGTTTTAGGGTGCCCCCTGACCCCGTATATAAAGGAGGGGAGGGGGAGGCCGGCCGGCCCTGTAGGGCGCGCCAGGAGGAGGGAGTCCTACTAGGACTCCAAGTCCTAGTAGGATTCCACCTATAGGAAAGGGGGAAGAAGGAAGGAAGAGGGGGAAGGGAAGGAAAGGGGGGCGCCGCCCCCTTCCCCTAGTCCAATTCGGACCCAAGTGGGGGGGGGGTCGGCCAGCCCCTGGTGGCCCTTCCTCTCTTCCCACTAAGGCCCATCAATGCCCATTAGTTCCCCTGGGGGGTTCCGATAACCCTCCGGCACTCCGATAATTATCTGGTACCTCTCGGAACTCATCCGGTGTCCGAATAACATCGTCCAATATATCAATCTTTATGTCTCGACCATTTTGAGACTCCTCGCCATGTCCGTGATCTCATCCGGGACACCGAACAATCTTCGGTCATCAAATCACATAACTCATAATACAAATCGTCATTGAACGTTAAGCATGCGGACCCTACGGGTTCGAGAACTGTGTAGACATGACTGAGACACATCTCCGGTCAATAACCAATAGAGGAACCTTGATGCTCATATTGGCTCCTACATATTCTACAAAGATCTTTATTGGTCAAACCTTATAACAACATACGTTGTTCCCTTTGTCATCGGTATGTTACTTGCCCGAGATTCGATCGTCGGTATCATCATACCTAGTTCAATCTCGGTACCGGCAAGTCTCTTTACTTGTTACATAATGCATCATCCAGCAACTAACTCATTAGTCACATTGCTTGCAAGGCTTATAGTGATGAGCATTACTAAGAGGGCCCGGAGATACCTCTCCAAAACAGGGAGTGACAAATCCTAATCTCGATCTATGACAACTCAACAAACACCATCGAAGACACCTGTAGAGCATCTTTATAATCACCCAGTTATGTTGTGACGTTTGATAGCACACAAGGTGTTCCTCTGGTATTCGGGAGTTGCATAATCTCATAGTCAGAGGAACATGTATAAGTCATGAAGAAAGCAATATCAATAAAACTAAACGATCATATATGCTAAGCTAACGGATGGGTCTTGTCCATCACATCATTCTCTAATGATGTGATCCCATTCATCAAATGACAACACATGTCTATGGTCAAGAAACTTGACCATCTTTGATTAACGAGCCAGTCTAGAAGAGGCATACTAGGGATACTCTGTTTGGCTATGTATCCACACATGTACTAAGTTTCCGGTTAATACAATTCTAACATGAAAAATGAAAATTTATCATGATATAAGGAAATATAAATAAAATTTTTATTATTGCCTCTAGGGCATATTTCCTTCAGTTCATTGTCATAATCATAGTTGAGGTCATTTGCATCTTCGCTTGATCCAATCTGCATCTTATCTAGTTTGTTTTGGAAAGAGAGAAAAAAAGGCACAAAAAAAGTAAAAAAGTCTAAGAAATAAAAGAGGGAAAAGAAATAAAAAAGTTAGAGAAAAAAGAGAAAAAAAATCTAATTTCGGATCTATCTAGATTCAATCTCGTACCTGAATTCGGATTGGACTCTGTTTTGCGCACTGTTCAGTAAAACACGCATATCTTCCTCATACAAAGTCCACTTTGTCTCCAAAAGTACCCAAGTTAAAGCTAGCGACTAGCCACATATGAATAGTGCAAAAGCTAGTTTAATATTTGGCACCTCATAATCGGCTTCTAAATAGGTATTTTTGCCCACCGAAGTTTGCGGTCACAGCTTGTTCCAGTTTTAGGCCAGTTTTAGAATTTTTTTGACTCCTCATATCAACTCGGAATTGAGGGATTCTTTTTCCCTTGGAAAGCTTGAGTCAGTAGCATTCTATAACAAAATTATCAAAAAATTGGAGCAAACTTTTCCAGAGGAAAGTTGGAGAGAGAGTTTTTTGTATATCCCACTTGGCAGTTGTTTCTCACCATTATCTTTAATGTCATTGTGATCTTCACTTATATGTTGCTGTCCACAGCTACTTCTTATCCTTTATTCCTGCTAGTTGTGCTATGCCATGACCTCATTAGTGTTCTAGGCTCGCGTCTCTAGTCCGGTCTAGCCTAGGACCAGCATAATACCATCGTTAAGCGTTTATTCAACATTGCATCACTGAATTAATTATTGCTAATCTTTTGCTACCATATATATAAAGCCAACCCAACACCACATATTTCTACATCGTGCATATTTACGTTCACCTGGCATTCACTTTACTCAATGTGCAGAGTTATTCGATACCGCTGGTTGCCGGTCACCACCTGCTGCATCGTAAGAACTTGTAAGATATTGATATTTGCTTTATTATGAGCGCTTTACCACCACATCCTAGTAGTCACAGGAACATTATTCTCGAATTTTGTTTCTTGTTTCTACTAATCATGATAGGTTCTGGATATAGAAGTTCTTGGATGATGGGCACATCTTCACCATCGCGAGAGGTGACACAACACACACACGCACATGGTCAGGTTATCTCTTTACCATCATTTGAGGGTAGATTTAATCCTGCTATTTATCTAGCTTAGGAGCTTGAATTAGAACAATTTTTTAGTCACCATGATTTTTTTGAACTTGAGAGAGTACGAGCTGCTACTGGAGCATTTACTAGTTTTGCTTCTGTTTGGTGGAGTGTGCATTGTAAGCAAAATATTGATAACCAACCCAGAACTTGGAAAGGTTTGAAATCTATATTGAGATACGAATTTGTTCCTGCTTACTATGTCGTGAATTGCTTCGCAAATTAGAACAATTAGAACAAGGCATTAACACTACTAATGCTTACTTCGAGGAGTTCAAATCTTACATGCATCACTGTGACATAGATGAATCTGAGGATGATACAAAGAATAGATTTTTTCATGGTTTGAACCATGACATTCGCGCAAGATTTCATTACATTCCGCGTTGCATTACTGGTATGTATGTTCGTGCTTGTACCTTTGAGAGACTAATGCAGGAAGATGCGTTGGGAGACTGTGACAACAACTATTCCAATTCATGCTCACCACCACTCGTTGTATCCTCCCTCGATGCACCTGCTACAGTGGCAACACCTTAAATTTTAAGCGCGACATCGCCTAAAGTCTATGGCACATTACCATTGTCCGTACCTACATCATCTGAGTCATTGCGACAAGGTAACACTAAAGGTATTGATGACATAAACTCACGCGAGGATGATGAATGCCTATTGATTTGAGCACAACACCTATTTAGAGAATCGTGTTATTGTTATGAATGTGTCATGTGATCAAACAACTAAAATACCAATAATTTTGTGTGCACCCATTGAATTAATTATTGATGAGAAAGAACCATGTGACTCGGTGACTAAATCTGATTTGGATCAAGTACAACTGATTAGACATGATGACATGTTATCTACAATCATTGGTACAATGAGGTGCTATACAAATGGTTTTTAACCCCTTTCCGTGACGGTGTTTTGAACTTTCGCCAAGTGAGTGACTGCCCTAGGGGGTCCTTCCCACACGACCCATAAATCATCGGGGATAGGCCCTCCTGGCACACACGCTCAGCAAAATGAGGTCGTGTGCGACGGACGAGCAATGCAATACGATTACATGCCCAATCGGTTCCAATCGTAAGTACATCCCACATAGTCAGTCCCAAACAAACATTTTCGTTTGTTATGTACATTCCACATAGTTAGTCCAAGGAATACGTTTCCATTCTTATGTACATCCCACACAGTCAACCCAGGGAAAATGTTTCCATTTGTATGTACATGCCACATAGTCAATTCAGGGAAAACATTTCCATTCGTATATACATCCCACACAGTTTTACGTATAGCCTCGTGTGTGATAGGTGTAACTATCACACATGCTCTGCCTCGGTTAACCGTTTGCTTTTATTCAACTACATCACACATGATTTGATGAAGAAAACTGTATGGAATTGGGCTATCCATCACAAGCACTTTTACCACTAGAAACGTTTGCAAAGTTCCATGACCCATTTAGTAGGTTTATTAGTTTATAATTAATAATTCCAGTATTACGCAAATTCACATTTCATATCGAACAACTATTTGCCAATTTCACATCAGGCACATAAATATATTTTAACATCATAGTACGATAGCAACCTGAAAACAACAGAGTACAACATATAGCTTGTTCACCTTCATAAGAACAATATTAGAACAATATATTCATTTCCCTAATCGAGATCATCCAGGCTCGTCTTATCCACCTCTGCTTTCAGTTCAGTAAGAACCTATTTTGCACTGGCCAACTGGGAAAGTGTCTCCTCCTTTGCCAACACTATCTTACCAAAGTCTGATTTAAAAAAAATCTGAGCTCATTCTCCATCTTCCTCTTTTTATCTCACATCTTAAAATATTCTTCAGCGTTGACAACACTCTATCTAAGCCTACCTCTATTCTCTTCGTCATACATGCTCCAGAGCTTTGCTAGACACACCTTCAAAGACTGTGGCCACTCTTGATCAACCCACTATAGGTAAGAACATTTCCATTCATCCTATAATATTTAAAACTAGATCAGTAACAATTGTGGGAGAAATGGGTTTCTAGCGACATAGAAAATCACCAAATATATATTTTGAAAAACTGAAGAAATAGGTTAATTATGACATATCTTCTCAAAAAGATCAATGTGCAAATGAATTAATTGCTACAGAGACAACAACCAAATTCTGAAACATCAGAAGCTATAATTAACTACAACAACGCTACAAGTTCTTAGTCATGTACTATAAATAACACATGAACATTTTATGAGGAAGCTAAATATAACTGCAACAGCATAGCGACAATGTTTGGATGACAGCAAATTGATACTAACAGGTGTGTACATGCACAAATTTAGTAACATAGAACTAATAGCACTAAGGTCGTCCACTATGTATGCGAAAACCGGTGTAAAGACAACCGTTGCTACATTTGGCACCGGTGCCCTGCACTGGCGAGCTGATGCAGTGGAAAAAATTAGGGACCCGGACTCCGGAGCACCTAGTTGCTCCGATGCCCAGTTCCTTCGTGCCATAAAGATTTAGTATTTTACTGCTTGGTTGGTCGGATGTGTGAACCAAAGTTGGCTGCACAAACTGCTGAAGCGGTGCCAAATAACTTTCTAATGGCACCGCTAATGAGATGGCAACATTTTTAGATACTAGGTACAAACTGTGACACTGTCTTAACATCTAGAATAACATAACATAGTGACAATGTCTGAATCACATCTAACAAATGATTTGTAAGAACGAAAGTGGGGCTAACCTTCTCCGCGCATGCGAAAAACTTCCTCCCACTATCCATAGATTCAAACGCAACTAGCTTCACGCATGGAGATTGATGGTGACAACGAGCAGACAGATCTTCAGCCACCCCGCTCCATTCGTTGCAACTGATGGTCCTAGGGAGCTACAAGAGGAAGAAATGACTCAAATCGACCGTCGGGTTAAAATCCTTTATTCCAAGTCATAACCCGAGAGAGAGAGAAGAAAGACATACTCGGGTGGTGAAGGAGTCATCATCGAAGGAGGAACCACTTGAGAGGTCATTGAAGAAGACCATGGCGACCCCGATAGTAGGATGCGAGAAGGCGAGAGCGAGGAAGCAAGTGAGGAAGCGGCTATAGCTTTGGAAGGAAGGAAGGAGGAAACAGGGGAAATGTTACTTGTGGTCGGGGAGAAAGGGGGTGGGGAAGGGGTGCAGGGGTGGATATTTCGGTCGTAGGCCAAAAATTTCAAAATGTGGAGGGAAACTTTGCGCGCGGTGCCGCCGGACACCATTCACTTTGAACGATTGTGTGCATCACAAACGATTCTTCTGCTTTACGCGCATGGGATGAGTTTGATAATTCAAATTTTGGTGCAAATTTCCCTAGGTACTGTCCTCATCCACATCATTGCATAATTTAAGACCGCTTGCTAATTTGGGCACACAAAAAGCGTACAACACACCGACTACATTTACTGAATCGAGCAATTCTAGTAATTAAACAAAGCCAGTTGACCTAGACATTGCTCTAACAAAAGACCAGCATTAAAAACAAAGCCTAAGCATGCACAATTTAAACAAAGCCGCCGTCGTGCCGGCCTATGCATCATCGGTGTGATATGAGACGTCGATGACTTGTCCTGGCGACATGCCACCATTGGTGGACTCTGCGTCCCCCCTATTGAAGTCGACCGCGTCCTCTTCCTCGTCCTTGGCGTTGCCCTCAAGGTTGCAGTACTCATAGAAGTGGCTGTGCCAGAGCTCGCATAGGTACTCCACCGCCGATTCCTCAACGGACAGTCTCTTCTGTACCTCGACCTCATCCACATGCAACTCCTCCTCCCGGCACTCCTCGATCTCCGCCGCCTCCTGCATCTCGAGCTCCCGCTCGACGATCTCATGAGGAAGTAGGTGCTCCATGGCCACCGTCGCCTTTTCGGACGTGGGTTACATGGTAGATTCCGAGGTGGCCTGGAATATCATGGCTTGTGCGTCCTCGATCTTGGCGTGGATGGCCTCGACCCGGGCCAAGGCAACATCAGCGGCATGGACGATAGCTCGAGCGCTCTCGGCGTTTGCAGCCACCGTCACAACAGCTGCTGCAGCCGTCTCGGCTGCTGCAGCTGCCTTGTCGGCTGCTGCAGACGCCCTCTCGGCGGATGCGGCCATGCTCAACGTGGATGCAGTGACACTCTCGGCATAGGCGGCGGCGCTCTCGGCGCAGGCAGCGGCGCTCGGGGAGGACACGACCACCATACGGGCCCTCACGAAGCATTTCCACGGCGTCATCTTTGCAAGAAGGGGTTGCGGGAATGGGGATTGGGATTCGTGGATTCGGGGGTTGCCGGCACTGGAGCAGACGATCCGGCTAAGCTTAAGGAGGAAGACTTAAATAGACCCACAAATTTTCATCGCAAATGGTTCCTGCAAAACAACTGTGTGTGATTTTGTTGATATTTTTATTAGCTGAAGACGAATTTGGAGTAAAGTGGCAACAAATGGTGTTTTAAATGTACGAGAAAAATTGTAGTACTAATACAACTGTCATTTGAAATTTTGGAAAATTCCAGGGGTTGATCATTTAACCTTTTAAGACATTTAAGTGATTTTCTAGCCATTTAATGACTGTAATTCAAATTTGAAATACATCTACATGCAACGGCTAACCATAACGGTTTGAAAAATCATATTTGTGTACTTGTGTGTGAGTTAATTCCATGTGTAGTAAATTGGAAGGAATTTTCAAACCTATTGGTCTCACGGCTATGACACAAAGCATGGAGTGCCATGGCATTTAAATTCCAAAAAGTTTTAAAAAAAGATCAGAAACACATGAAACCTTGGTTGATGTAATGTCATGCCACCAAGATGATGTGGTAAAAAAATTGGCATGTTTGACGAAAGTTTGGACACACACCACTCACAAACCGGAGCAACTCACTAGAAGGCCCGTGGTTCCGAGAGGGAACAATGCATGTTTGATGACGAACGGGCGATAGCTTCCTCTTATAGCCTTCAAAAACTTTCTACAGTTAACGTGCACTAATACAACTTCCATTTGAAAATTTGGAAAATTCCAGGGGTCATTTGATCCTTTTAAAGACATTTAAGTGATTTTCTAGCTATTTAATGACCGTAATTCAAATTTGAACTACATCTACATGCAATAGCTAACCATAGCGGTTTGAAAAATCATATTTGTGTATTTGTGTGCGAGTTAATTCCATGTGCAGTAAATTGGAATAAATTTTCAAACATATTGGTCTCACGACTATGACACAAAGCATGGAGTGCCATGGCATTTAAATTCCAAAAAATAAAAATAAAATCAGAAACACATGAAACCTTGCTTGATGTAATGTCATGCCACCAAGATGACGTGGTAAAAAATTGGCATGTTTGACGAAAGTTTGGACACACACCCCCCACAAACCGGAGCAACTCACTAGAAGGCTCGTGGTTCCGAGAGGGAACAATGCATGTTTGATGGAACGGGAGATAGCTTCCTCTTATGGGCTTCAATTTTTTTCTACGGTTAACGTGCACTAATACAACTGTCATGTGAAAAATTGGAAAATTCTAGGGGTCATTGACCTTTTGAAGACATTTAAGTGATTTTCTAGCCATTTAATGACCGTAATTCAAATTTGAACTACATCTACATGCAATGGCTAACCATAACGGTTTGAGAAATCATATTTTTATGTGCTTGTGTGCCAGTTAATTCCATGTGTGGTAAATTGGAAGGAATTTTCAAACATATTGGTGTCACGGCCTAGACACACACTGGTACAACACGTGCTAAACAAACGGTTTTTAACCCCTTTCCGTGATGACATTTCAAACCGTCGCCAAGTGAGTGTGTGTGATAGGGTGTCCTTCCCACACGACCCAGAAATTGTCAGGGATAGGCCCTCTTGGGACCCAGGCTGGGGCCGTGTGCGATCGGGCGAGGCATCGAAACCCAATCGTTTCCATAGGTATGTACATCCCACATGGTAATCCGAGAAAATCATTTCCGTAGGTATGTACATCCCACACGGTGAATCCCAGAAAGACATTTCCGTAGGTATGTATATCACACACAGTCAATCCAAGGAATTCGTTTATGTTCTTATGTACATCCCAGACAGTCAATTCAGGGAAAACGTTTCCGTTCGTATGTATATCACACACAGTTCTTTGTGTGGAAACGTTTGTGCAAGGTGGCCTAATGCAAACAGTTCGCTGCTGGAAGCCGTGTGTGATTGTTAGTTGATCGAACACGCCTACTTTCTAGAAACAGTGCGGGTTGTCTGAGTTCATCGCCCACGGTGCTGTCTGAGTAACTGTCTGCAAAAGAAAACCCCAATAAGCAGGGTAATTAGCCTATTATTGATAATCCATGTACTAATCAAACTGATATTTCTTATAAAACACACCAGATATTTCATATCTTTATAAAAGCAACCAGGATTTCATAATCGAATTACATCAGATAGCTTCAACACTCAGTTACGCAATTACACAACACCACCAAGTTTCACATGCAGCATCAAAAACCTTTGGAAAGTAGCATCATACATGGTAAATAGATAGATGAATCTCATTTGGGAAACTGCAGAAGCGGAAGGCAAATATTGAGCCTTCAGTGATGTTGAATGTCCTTGCAACTTTAGGCCAGTGGCTATGGATAATTGCCTGCCCAACCTTCGTCCTCTTCAGCAAGACTTCAATATTGTACCGTGGGTGTTGAATGAATACCTTCCTCGCCTCTTGACCATGCAGGTGGTTTGAGAGGTAATCATCGGTGAACTGCTTTGAAAAGTACTAAAAAAAGCTATGCATAAATCACTATTGTAAATTTTGAAATGGCGCAAGGGGTAAAAACAAGGTAAAATAGTTGGTACCATCCTATAGTTGACTGATGTCTTCTTCATTATGCAAACAAAAAAACTTGCTGTTATTCGTCGCAAGTTTCTTCATCCTAACAATCTTTTTGAGTTTCTGACTTGACTGATATTCATGGACATCTCATTTCCCCATATGCAAAATGGGTCAAACAGTGGGTCTAAGCCTCTGACAGCAGGACCTACATGTGTAAGACCAAATTGTAAGAAACCTAAATATTAGAATGATTCCTGCAACTGCACAATAATGTGCTATTAGCCAAAGGACCCTTCTTGAACAAACCTCGATGGTAAACCGCAGTGTCTCCCATTGTTTCCCTGCAACACACATAAGGAAGATCTTGATCAGGTTAACTGAGAGTTGCCATACTATCAGTAGAATATGTATTGAGTACAGCCAAATTCGATTGGTGTCACATGCATAACAATACAAAATTGTACCCACAGCAAATGAAAATCAAATTGCAGAACTGAACCAAACAGTTAAATGGACAACAAACCAAATGAACCAAAATAGTTAACCGAGCACGACATTGCAGAATAGAAACATGTACTAGAAGATAAGACAGTTAACAAAACAAAGAATGCTTGAGAACAGTACTACGAAATGTAGCACTTGTTGGACCAAAGTATTAACTGAACACTATATTTCAAAGGACCAAACTGTTAACTGAACATCAGATTGCATATTAACATTACAGAGGACAAATCACTAGAAGGCATTGGCGGTTTCCTTGAGAAAACATCACGAACTATATTTTAAAGTAGAGACAACCGCGTGGCGGTGTCGATGGTGGCCTCGAAGACGAGGTGCCCCTCCAAGATCTGGCGGTCGTCACGCATGGCAGCCATAGTGACCTCGTTCGCGCGTGCGACCACATGCTACTCAGCTCCACATTATACTGTGTGTAAAATGGCTGTGCGCGGCGCTTAACTGGAGGAGGGGGGAGTTATTTTGGTGGAAGATGTTGCTCCGTCGGTCGGGGCATGTGTGACGGGAAAGGAGGAGGATGGTGTGGGTGGAGTGTGGATTACCTGACCATATCTATGAGGCCGCACAGCAAGAACAAGGGTCGGCGACGAGGAGGCCGCGCAGTAAGAAGAAGGGTCGCCGGCGAGGAGGCGACGCTGCAAGAAAAAGGGTAGCCGGCGAGGAGGCGGCGCTGCAAGAAGAAAGGTCGCCGGTGAGGAGGCTGAGCTGCCAGTAAGCAGCAGTGAAGGTTTGAACTTGGAAAGCAAGGAGGAACAATGGAAATGTGGCTTTTGGTAGGAGGGAGGGGGCGGGGAGATAGATATTTCTGCGGTGGCCAGAAAATTTCGCTCGGTGCCGCGAGAAACTGGCGCGCAAGTGTGGTTCAAGCGGGGGCGGTGGACTGTAGACGACGAGGCTTCCTACATAAGCCAGACAAGACGGTGCGCCAAGATATTTTATATCGCATCCCACACGATTCTTTCTAGTAATCTGTTTGTGGTATACCTGATTTTTTTCATTATGTTTTGAAAGACAAAATGGTGTTACGGAGGGAAAGGATGGTGTTTGAATTGCTAGAACATTTACGTACAATGAACATGCAACTAGTACATGAGTGTCGTGTTTAAATTGGGAATTATTCTGGGTTCGTTTGACATTTTTATGCACTAATGGAGTTTATGGGCATTTAACGTGCATAATTAAAATTTGAACTACAAGCACATGCTCCAATGCACCAAAGTTGTTTGAAAAATCACATGTGTGTCTTTGGGTGAATTTATAGGTCCCATGCAAGAGATGGGAGTGAAATTCAAACATCTGGGCGTACTGGCTCGGCCGAAAAGATTGAGAAACTTGGTTTTTTAATTCCTGTAAATCCCAAACACGCCTGAAAATCATGAGACTTGGCATGGTGTCATAACATGGCACCAACATGCTGCGGTAAGTTTTTGGCCGAATTGGGACAAACTTCTTGCAAACCGGAGCTTCCCTCAAGAAGGCTCGTGGTTCCGAAAGGGAACGTGTCACCTCCGTGTGCGAAACGACGTACGTACACTGCCTTCTCCCGCCTTAATTTTTTTACACAGGCAGATTAGACCAAATAGAGTGCCAAATTTTGGAATTATTCCGGGTTCGTTTGGCCTTTTTATACATTAATTAAGTTTCTACGCATTTATTGTGCATAGTTCAAATTTGAACTACAAGCACATGCTCCGGTGCACCAAAGTTGTTTGAAAAATCACATGTGTGTCCTTGGGTGAATTTATAGGTCCCATGCAAGAGATGGGAGTGAAATTCAAACATCTGGGCGTCGTGGCTCGGCCGGAAAGATTGAGAAACTTGGTTTTTTAATTCCTGTAAATGTAAAACACGCCTAAAAATCATGAAACTTAGCATGGTGTCATGACATGGCACCAACATACTGCGATAATTTTTTGGCCGAATTGGGACAAGCTTTGATGTAAGCTTCTTGCAAACCGGAGCTTCCCTCAAGAAGGCTCGTGGTTCCGAGAGGGAACGTGTCAGCTCCATGCGTGAAACGACATACGTACACTACCTTCTCACGCCTTAATTTTCTACACAGGCAGATTAGACCAAATAGAATTACCGTGCTAAATTTTGGAATTATTCCAGGCTCGTTTGGCCTTTTTTATACATTAATTGAGTTTCTATGCATTTAATGTGCATAATTCAAATTTGAACTACAAGCACATGCTACAGTGCACCAAAGTTGTTTGAAAAATCACATGTGTGTCCTTGGGTGAATTTCTAGGTCCCATGCAAGAGATGGGAGTGAAATTCAAACCTCCGGACGTCGTGGCTCGGCCGGAAAGATTGAGAAACTTGGTTTTTTTAATTCCTTTAAATCCAAAACACGCCTGAAAATCATGAAACTTGGCATGGTGTCATGACATGGCACCAACATGCTGCGGTATTTTTTTAGCCGAATTGGGAAAAGCCTTAGTGTAAGTTTCTGATACGTCCATTTTGCATCATGCTTTTATATCAATATTTATTGCATTATGGGCTGTTATTACACATTATGTCACAATACTTATGCCTATTCTCTCTTATTTTACATGGTTTACATAAAGAGGGAGAATGCCGACAGCTGGGATTCTGGCTAGAAAAGGAGCAAATATTAGAGACCTATTCTCTACAGCTCCAAAAGTCCTGAAACTTCACGGATGATGTTTTCCAAATATATAAAAAACATTGAGCGCAAGAACTTCACCAGGGGGCCACACCCTGCCCACGAGGGTGGGGGGCGCGCCCCCCTACCTCATGGGCCCCCTGGTGGCCCTCTGGTGACCATCTTCTGCTATATGGACTCTTTCGATGGGAAAATAATCATAAGCCATCTTCTCGGACGAAACTCCGCCACCACGAGGCGGAACCTTGGCGGAATCAATCTAGGGCTCTGGCGGAGCTGTTCTGTTGGGGAAACTTCCCTCCCAGAGGGGGAAATCATTGCCATCGTCATCACCAACGCTCCTCTCATCGGGAGAGGGCAATCTCCATCGACATCTTCATCAGCACCATCTTATCTCAAAACCCTAGTTCATCTCTTGTATCCAATTCTTGTCTCCATGTCCGGGATTGGTGCTAGTAGGTTGCTAGTAGTGTTAATTACTCCTTGTAGTTGATGCTAGTTGGTTTAATTGGTGGAAGATCATATGTTTAGATCCTATATGCATATTAATACCCCTCTGATTATGAACATGTTTATGCTTTGTGAGTAGTTACTTTTGTTCCTGAGGACATGGGAGAAGTCTTGCTATTAGTTGTCATGTGAATTTGGTATTCGTTCAATATTTTGATGAGATGTATGTTGTCTCTCCTCTAGTGGTGTTATGTGAACGTCGACTACATGACACTTCACCATTATTTGGGCCTAGAGGAAGGCATTGGGAAGTAATAAGTAGATGATGGGTTGCTAGAGTGACAGAAGCTTAAACCCTAGTTTATGCGTTGCTTCGTAAGGGGATGATTTGGATCCATATGTTTCATGCTATGGTTATGTTTACCTTAATACTTCTGTTGTATTTGTGGATGCTTGCAATAAAGGTTAATCATAATTGGGATGCTTGTCCAAGTAAGGGCAGCACCCAAGCACCGGTCCACCCACATACCAAATTATCAAAGTACCGAACGCGAATCATATGAATGTGATGAAAACTAGCTTCAAGATATTCTCATGTGTCCTCGGGAGCGCTTTACTTCATATAAGAGTATGTCCAGGCTTGTCCTTTGCTACAAAAGGATTGGGCCACCTTGCTGCACTTTATTTACTTTTGTTACT
This sequence comes from Triticum urartu, assembly GCF_003073215.2. NCBI lineage: Eukaryota > Viridiplantae > Streptophyta > Magnoliopsida > Poales > Poaceae > Triticum > Triticum urartu. The sequence goes on along the minus strand of NC_053022.1, from coordinate 248,410,934 downwards.
TGTTGCTTGTTACAAACTATCCTATCACAAAACTATCTGTTGCCACTTATTTCAGTACTTGCAGAGAATACCTTGCTGGAAATCGCTTATCATTTCCTTCTGCTCCTCGTTGGGTTCGACACTCTTACTTACCGAAAGGACTATGATAGATCCCCTATACTTGTGGCTCATCGGTTTCTTGCAAACCGGAGATTCCCTCAAGAAGGCTCGTGGTTCCGAGAGGGAACATGTCACCTCCGTGTGCTAAATGACATACATACATTGCCTTCTCCCGCCTTAATTTTTTTACACATGCAGATTAGACCAAATAGAAGTACCATGCTAAATTTGGAATTATTACGGGTTCGTTTGGCCTTTTTTATACATTAATTGAGTTTTTGTGCATTTAATGTGCATAATTAAAATTTGAACTACAAGCACAGGCTCCAGTGCACCAAAGATGTTTGAAAAATCACATGTGTGTCCTTGGGTGAATTTCTAGCTCAAATGCAAGAGATGGGAGTGAAATTCAAACATCTGGGCGTCGTGGCTCGGCCGGAAAGATTGAGAAACTTGGTTTTTTAATTCTTGTAAATCCAAAACACGCCTGAAAATCATGAAACTTGGCATGGTGTCATTACATGGCACCAACATGCTGCGGTAATTTTTTTGGCCGAATTGGGACAGGCTTTGATGTAAGCTTCTTGCAAACCGGAGCTTCCCTCAAGAAGGCTCGTGGTTTCAAGAGGGAACGTGTCATCTCCGTGTGCGAAACGACATACGTACACTGCCTTCTCCCGCCTTAATTTTTTTACACAGGCAGATTAGACCAAATAAAAGTACCGTGCTAAATTTTGGAATAAATTCGGGTTCCTTTAGCCCTTTTTATACATTAGTGCAGTTTCTGCGCATTTAATGTGCATAATTCAAATTTGAACTACAAGCAGATGCTCCGGTGCACCAACGTTGTTTGAAAAATCACATGTGTGTCCTTCGGTGAATTCCTAGGTCCCATGCAAGAGATGAGAGTGAAATTCAAACATTTGGGCGTCGTGGCTCGGTCGGAAAGATTGAGAAACTTGGTTTTTTTAATTCCTGTAAATTCAAAACACGCCTGAAAATCATGAAACTTGGCATGGTGTCATGACATGGCACCAACATGCTGCAGTAATTTTTTTGGTTGAATTGAGACAAGCCTTGGTGTAAGATTCTTGCAAATCGGAGCTTCCCTCAAGAAGGCTCGTGGTTCTGAGAGGGAACGTGTCACCTCCGTGTGCGAAATGGCATACATACACCACCTTCTCCCGCCATAATTTTTTACACACGCAGATTAGACCAAATAGAAGTACCATGCTAAATTTTAGAACTATTCTGGGTTCGTTTGGCCTTTTTATACATTAATTGAGTTTCTGCGCATTTAATGAGCATAATTCAAATTTGAAGTGCAAACACATGATCCAGTGCACCAAAGTTGTTTGAAAAATCACATGTGTGTACTTTGGTGAATTTCTAAGTCCCATGCAAGAGATGGGAGTGAAATTCAAACATCTAGGCGTCATGGCTCGGCCAGAAAGATTGAGAAACTTGGTTTTTTAATTCCTTTAAATCCAAAACACGCATGAAAATCATGAAACTTGGCATGGTGTCATGACATGGCACCAACATGCTGCGGTAATTTTTTGGCCGAATTGGGACAAGCTTTGATTTAAGCTTCTTGCAAACCGGAGCTTCCCTCAAGAAGGCTTGTGGTTCCGAGAGGGAGCGTGCCTCCTCCGTATGCGAAACGACATACATACACTGCCTTTTCCCGCCTTAATTTTTTTACACAGGCAGATTAGACCAAACAGAAGTATCGTGCTAAATTTTGGAATTATCCGGGTTCGTTTGGCCTTTTTTATACATTAATTGAGTTTTTGTGCATTTAATGTGCATAATTGAAATTTGAACTACAAGCACATGCTCTAGTGCACCAAAGTTGTTTGAAAAATCACAGGTGTGTCCTTGGGTGAATTTCTAGGTCCCATGCAAGAGATGGGAGTGAAATTCAAACATCTGGGCGTCGTGGCTCGGCCGGAAAGATTGAGAAATTTGGTTTTTTAATTCTTGTAAATCCAAAACACGCCTGAAAATTATGAAACTTGGCATGGTGTCAAAATATGGCACCAACATGCTGCAGTAATATTTTTGGCCGAATTGGGACAAGCTTTGATGTAAACTTCTTGCAAATCGGAGTTTCCCTCAAGAAGGCTTGTGGTTCTGAGTGGCAACCTCTCACCTCTGTGTGCGAAACGACATACGTACACTGCCTTCTCCCGCCTTAATTTTCTTACACAGGAAAATTAGACCAAATAGAAGTACCGTGCTAAATTTTGGAATTATTCCGGGTTTGTTTGGCCTTTTTATACATTAATTGAGTTTCCGCGCATTTAATGTGCATAATTCAAATTTGAACTACAAGCACATGTTCTAGTGCACCAAAGTTGTTTGAAAAATCACATGTGTGTCCTTGGGTGAATTTCTAGGTCCCATGCAAGAGATGAGAGTGAAATTCAAACATCTGGACATCGTGGCTCGGCCAGAAAGATTGAGAAACTTGATTTTTTAAATTCCTGTAAATCAGAAACACGCCTGAAAATCATGAAACTTGGCATTGTGTCATGACATGGCACCAACATGCTGCGGTAATTTTTTTGACCGAATTGGGACAAGCTTTGGTGTAAGCTTCTTGCAAACCGAAGCTTCCCTCAAGAAGGCTCGTGGTTCCGAGAGGGGACGTGTCACCTCCGTGTGCGAAATGACATACGTACACTGCCTTGTCCCACCTTAATTTTTTAACACATGCAGATTAGACCAAATAGAAGTACCGTGCTAAATTTTGGAATTATTCTGAGTTCGTTTGGCCTTTTTTATACATTAATTGAGTTTCTGCGCATTTAATGTGCATAGTTCAAATTTGAACTACAAGAACATGCTCCAGTGCACCAAAGTTATTTGAAAAATTACATGTGTGTCCTTTGGTGAATTTCTAGGTCCCATGCAAGAGATGGGAGTGAAATTCAAACATCTGGGCGTCATGGCTCGGCCGGAGAGATTGAGAAACTTGGTTTTTTAATTCCTGTAAATCCAAAATAAGCCTGAAAATCATAAAACTTGGCATGGTGTCATGACATGGCACCAACATGCTGCGGTAATTTTTTTGGCCGAATTGGGACAAGCTTTGATGTAAGCTTCTTGCAAACCGGAGCTTCCCTCAAGAAGGCTCGTGGTTCCGAGAGGGAACGTGTCATCTTTGTGTGCGAGACGACATACGTACACTGCCTTCTCCCGCCTTAATTTTTTACACAGGTAGACTAGACCAAATAGAAGTACCGTGCTAAATTTTAGAACTATTCCGGGTTCGTTTGGCCTTTTTTATACATTAATTGAGTTTCTGCGCATTTAGTGTGCATACTTCAAATTTCAACTGCAAGCACATGCTCCAGTGCACCCAAGTTGTTTGAAAAATCACATGTGTGTCCTTGGGTGAATTTCTAGGTCCCATGCAAGAGATGAGAGTGAAATTCAAACATCTGGGCGTCGTGGCTCGGCCGGAAAGATTGAGAAACTTGGTTTTTTAATTCCTGTAAATCCAAAACATGCCTGAAAATCATGAAACTTGGCATGGTGTCATGACATGGCACCAACATGTCGCGGTAATTTTTTTTGTTGAATTGGGACAAGCGTTGGTGTAATGTTCTTGCAAACCGGAGCTTCCCTCAAAAAGGCTTGTGGTTCTGAGAAGGAACGTGTCACCTCCGTGTGCGAAACGGCATACATACACCGCCTTCTCCTGCCTTAATTTTTTTACAAAGGCAGATTAGACCAAATAGAAGTACCATGCTAAATTTTAGAATTATTCCGGGTTTGTTTGGCCTTTTTTATACATTAATTGAGTTTCTGCGCATTTAATGTGCATAATTCAAATTTGAAGTACAAGCACATGCTACAGTGCACCCAAGTTGTTTGAAAAATCACATGTGTGTACTTGGGTGAATTTCTAGGTCCCATGCAAGAGATGGGAGTGAAATTCAAACATCTAGGCGTCGTGGCTCGACCGGAAAGATTGAGAAACTTGGTTTTTTTAATTCCTTTAAATCCAAAACACGCATGAAAATCATGAAACTTGGCATGGTGTCATGACATGGCACCAACATGCTGCGGTAAATTTTTTGGCCGAATTGGGACAAGATTTGATGTAAGTTTCTTGCAAACCGGAGCTGTCCTCAAGAAGGCTCGTGGTTCTAAGAAGGAACATGCCTCCTCCGTATGCGAAACGACATACGTACACTGCCTTTTCCCGCCTTAATTTTTTTACACAGATAGATTAGACCAAATAGAAGTATCGTGCTAAATTTTGGAATTATTCCGGGTTCGTTTGGCCTTTTTTATACATTAATTGAATTTCTGCGTATTTAATGTGCATAATTCAAATTTGAACTACAAGCACATAGTCCAGTGCACCAAAGTTGTTTGAAAAATCACAGGTGTGTCCTTGGGTGAATTTCTAGGTCCCATGCAAGAGATGGGAGTGAAATTCAAGCATCTGGGCGTCGCAGCTCGGCTAGAAAGATTGAGAAACTTGGTTTTTTAATTCCTGTAAATCCAAAACACGCCTGAAATTATGAAACTTGGCATGGTGTAAAAATATGGCACCAACATGCTGCAGTAATTTTCTTGGCCGAATTGGAACAAGCTTTGATGTAAACTTCTTGCAAACCGGAGCTTACCTCAAGAAGACTCGTGGTTCTGAGAGGGAACGTGTCACCTCCGTGTGCGAAACGACATACGTACACTGCCTTCTCACGCCTTAATTTTCTTACAGAGGAAAATTAGACCAAATAGAAGTACCGTGCTAAATTTTGGAATTATTCTGGATTCGTTAGGCCTTTTTATACATTCATTGAGTTTCTGCGCATTTAATGTGCATAATTCAAATTTGAACTACAAGCACATTTTCTAATGCACCAAAGTTGTTTGAAAAATCACATGTGTGTCATTGGGTGAATTTCTAGGTTCGATGCAAGAGATGGGAGTGACATTCAAACATCTGGGCGTCGTGGCTCGGCCGGAAATATTGAGACACTTGATTTTTTTTAATTCCTATAAATCTGAAACACGCCTGAAAATCATGAAACTTGGCATTGTGTCATGACATGGCACCAACATGGTGCGGTAATTTTTTTGACCGAATTGGAACAAGCTTTGGTGTAAGCTTCTTGCAAACCGGAGCTTCCATCAAGAAGGCTCGTGGTACCGAGAGGGAACGTGTCACCTCCGTGTGCGAAATGACATACGTACACTGCCTTCTCCCGCCTTAATTTTTTTACACACGCAGATTAGACCAAATAGAAGTATCGTGCTAAATTTTGGAATTATTCCGGGTTCGTTTGGCCTTTTTTTGTACATTAATTGAGTTTCTGTGCATTTAATGTGCATAGTTCAATTTTGAACTACAAGAACATGCTCCAGTGCACCAAAGTTGTTTGAAAAATCACATGTGTGTCCTTTGGTGAATTTCTAGGTCCCATGCAAGAGATGGGAGTGAAATTCAAACATCTGGGCGTCGTGGCTCGGCCGGAGAGATTGAGAAACTTGGTTTTTTAATTCCTGTAAATCCAAAACACGCCTGAAAATCATAAAACCTGGCATGGTGTCATGACATGGCACCAACATGCTGCGGTAATTTTTTTGGCGAATTGGGACAAGCTTTGATGTAAGCTTCTTGCAAACCGGAGCTTCCCTCAAGAAGGCTCGTGGTTTCGAGAGGGAACATGTCACCTCCATGTGTGAAACGACATACGTACATTACCTTCACCCGCCTTATTTTTTTTACACAGGCAGATTAGACCAAATAGAAGTACTGTGCTAAATTCTGGAATTATTCCGGGTTCGTTTGGCCTTTTTATACATTAATTGAGTTTCTGCGCATTTAATGTGCATAATTCAAATTTCAACTACAAGCACATGCTCCAGTGCACCCAAGTTGTTTGAAAAATCACATGTGTGTCCTTGGGTGAATTTCTAGGTCCCATGCAAGAGGTGGGAGTGAAATTCAAACATCTGGGCTTCGTGGCTCGGCCGAAAAGATTGAGAAACTTGGTTTTTTTAATTCCTGTAAATCGAAAACACGCCTGAAAATCATGAAACTTGGCATGGTGTCATTACATGGCACCAACGTGCTGCGGTAATTTTTTTGGCCGAATTGGAACAAGCTTTGATGTAAGCTTCTTGCAAACCGGAGCTTCCCTCAAGAAGGCTCATGGTTTCGAGAGGGAATGTGTCATCTTCGTGTGCGAAACGACATACGTACACTGCCTTCTCCCGCCTTAATTTTTTTACACAGGCAAATTAGACCAAATAGAAGTACCGTGCTAAATTTTGGAATTAATTCGGGTTTGTTTGGCCCTTTTCATACATTATTTGAGTTTCCGCGCATTTAATATGCATAATTCAAATTTGAACTATAGGCACATGCTCCGGTGCACCAAAGTTGTTTGAAAAATCACATGTGTGTCCTTGGGTGAATTTCTAGGTCCCATGCAAGAGATGGGAGTGAAATTCAAACATCTGGGCGTCGTGGCTCGGTCGGAAAGATTGAGAAACTTGGTTTTTAAATTCCTGTAAATGCAAAACTCTCCTGAAAATCATGAAACTTGGCATGGTGTCATGACATGGCACCAACATGCTGCGGTAATTTTTTTGGTTGAATTGGGACAAGCCTTGGTGTAAGATTCTTGCAAATCGGAGCTTCCCTCAAGAAGGCTCGTGGTTCTGAGAGGGAACATGTCACCTCCGTGTGCGAAACGGTATACATACACCGCGTTCTCCCGCCTTAATTTTTTTACACAGGCAGATTAGACCAAATAGAAGTACCGTGCTAAATTTTAGAACTATTCCGGGTTCGTTTGGCCTTTTTATACATTAATTGAGTTTCTGCGCATTTAATGTGCATACTTCAAATTTCAACTACAAGCACATGCTCCAGTGCACCCAAGTTGTTTGAAAAATCACATGTGTGTCCTTGGGTGAATATCTAGGTCCCATGCAAGATATGGGAGTGAAATTCAAACATCTGGGCATCGTGGCTCGGCCGGAAAGATTGAGAAACTTGGTTTTTTAATTCCTGTAAATCCAAAACACGCCTGAAAATCATGAAACTTGGCATGGTGTCATGACATGGCACCAACATGATGCGGTAAATTTTTTGGCTGAATTGGGAAAAGCTTTGATGTAAGCTTCTTGCAAACCGGAGCTTCCCTCAAGAAGGCTCGTGGCTCCGAGAGGGAACGTGTCACCTCCGTGTGCGAAATGAGATACGCACATTGCCTTCTCCCGCCTTAATTTTTTACACAGGCAGATTAGACAAAATAGAAGTATTGTGCTATATTTTGGAATTATTACGGGATCGTTTGGCCTTTTTTATACATTAATTGAGTTTCTGCGCATTTACTTTGCATAATTCAAATTTGAACTAAAAGTACATGCTCCAGTGCACCAAAGTTGTTTAAAAATTCACATGTGTGTCCTTGGGTGAATTTTTAGGTCCCATGCAAGACATGGCAGTGAAATTCAAACATCTGGGCGTCGTGGCTCGGCCGGAAAGATTGAGAAACTTGGTTTTTTAATTCCTGTAAATCCAAAACATGCCTGAAAATCATGAAACTTGGCATGGTGTCATGACATGGCACCAACATGTGTGGTAATTTTTTGGCCGAATTATGACAAGCTTTGGTGTAAGATTCTTGCAAACTGGAGCTTCCCTCAAGAAGGCCCGTGGTTTCGAGAGGGAGCGTGTCACCTCCGTGTGCGAAACGACATACGTACATTGCCTTCTCCTGCCTTAATTTTTTTACATAGGCAGATTACACCAAATAGAAGTACCGTGCTAAATTTTTTAATTATTTCGGGGTTCATTTGGCCTTTTTTACACATTAATTGAGTTTCTACTCATTTAATGTGCATAATTCAAATTTGAACTACAAGCACATGCTCCAGTGCACTAAAGTTGTTTGAAAAATCACATGTGTGTCCTTGGGTGTTTTCTTTGTCCCATGCAAGAGATGGGAGTGAAATTCAAACATCTGGGCGTCGTGGCTCGACCGAAAAGATTGAGAATTTGGTTTTTTAATTCCTGTAAATCCAAAACACGTCTGAAAATCATGAAAGTTGGCATGGTGTCATGACATGGCACCAACATGTTGTGGTAATTTTTCTATCCGATTTGCGAAGGCGCACACATTAACAATCAACAAAGTCATTTTGGAACAAGTGCTGTCACGTTACGAATCGGAAACACAAGTATTATTGAAACCGTGGGTGTTCTACTTACCAATTAGGTGCGGCCACGCGTCCCCTTTTTTTATTGGCTGGGAGGTGCTGTGCTGGATAGCTATTTGGGTACGGGAGGCATGCGATCAGACCCTGCGCGTGCTCATCGAGAGGAGAGCCCTTTGACCGCTACCAGTCGCGCACCTCCCTCCCAGCTTCTCCATTAATGATGCCTGAGCACTTGTTCTACGGCGTGGCTATATGTCTCACTGGACTGAGATTTAAGAGAGAAAAATGAAAATCTTAAAAGAAAGTTTTGCACGGATCTTGATGTAAGATTCGACGGACCTATATAGCATCGACTCCGACTTATAGCATGCATGATGAATATAAGGACGATGACAGTGGATAATAATTGTCTTACATATTTAGAAACATAATTAAAAAAGCCACATGCGGCAATGCCCGAAATACACAAGGGCAAAAGAAGAAGGAAGACATCAATCCGGCTTGCTGATCTCTACTTTCTTGATGCGTTGCTGCAGGCCGCGGGAACTAGTCTCCGCGGCAAGCGGCGACGAGCTCTTTCTTGTCCTCTAGATGCTGCTTGAGAGCATCCACGGATTCCTCCACCAGCCTTCCACGCTCGATGTGCAACATGGCATTCTCGTCCATAAGTTTCTCGACGATGACGCCGGTCCTCTTCAACAAGGCAGTGGTCTGCTCCTGCTGCTCCGCACTTCCGACGATCTTCGCTCTCAGCAGGTCGCGCTCGGCCCGGAGCTTCGCATTGCTCTCATTTAGTTGCCGGATGACATCGGTAGACTGTTCAAACGAGGTATCAGGTCAGCCTGCAACCTCGCCCACCTAGAGATCTGATCCATCTGCCTAAGGACGAGGGCACGCATGCGCCTGTAGGAGTCCTCGCCTACCCGTTAGACATTTTCCCAGGATGCCGCAGCGCGGGAGGACATCTTTGCTGCATTCACGGCATGGCGGGACATCTCTTCTGTGGCCGGACTAGTCTACTCCATCGATGGTGCGGCGGGACCTCCGTGTTGCTTCGGCGGCACGGCGGGACCTCTCTGCTGCTACGACCGTGTAGTGGGACATGTTGGCTGCTTTTGCGGCAAGGAGGGACTCGTCCTTCCGCTTCCAGGCTCGCCTCTCCTTGGTGGCAATCTCTCGACCCAGAACTCACGCTGGCCATGGCGGACGCAAGGGAATGATATGAATGACTTGTTTGTTTTTGACTTCTTGTGGATGAGGAGTTGAGGAGGAGTGTGCAGTCATCTTGGAGTAGTAGTATTTCTAACCGCGTAGTAATACGCTCCTAAGTGGGAAACCGTTTAGGTTTTGATCGGTGTGAACAGGTTTGCAATTTGGAATGTGACGGGATGCGAACTCCCTGTTCTTCTAAAATAAATTATGACGGGACGCATGCTCAAAATTTACTGACGGTTATAAGTGCGGCACTATTCCTAGAAGGCGTAACGTGGGCACGTACGCCTTCTCGGCCGCGTACGTGGGGTTTGCACCATAGGGTGCACCGCAATAGGCAATGTCAGCACACGTCTTGTTCCAACAACCGTGCGCGCTTGTTATTACCATCGCGCATGCTTGTTTTAACTAGAATGTGTGTGCCCATCTAGCGCACACACGTTGATCTATCTAACTGTTTCAATTTGTTGTGGCTAATCACAAATAGTTCATCCATGTGAAGTGTATGCCATCAATCGCAGACACTTTTCTCTGGCTGACCCGTTTATGTTCTATTGCGTAATCGCAAACAGTTAATCCTTCTGAAGCCTATGCCCTCAATCACACACACCTTGATCTGGCTGACCGTTTCTTTTGTATTGCCTAATCACACACAGTTCATCCGAGTGAACCATATGCTCTATATCGCACACGCCTTCATCGGGCTGCCCATTTCTTTTGTTCTACCTCATCGCAAATAGTTCATCAGACTGAACTGTATGCCCTGGATCACACACGCAACTAAAATCTGAACCGTGTTTGATGGCTCCGCCATCGCAAATGATTTGCACCTTTCGACAGTTCTTTTACACCACCGTTTGTGATTATTACACCGCACACAGTTTCATCGAAGGGTCTCTGATCGTAGTGTCGCGTTAGCAGCATCCTGCAGTAGTGACATGCATGGAGTGCCATGCCATTTAAATTCCAAAAAATTAAAAATGATCAGAAACACATAAAACCTTGCTTGACGTAATGTCATGCCACCAAGATGATGTGGTAAAAAAATTGGCCTATTTGACTAAAGTTTGGACACACACCCCGCACAAACCAGAGCAACTCACTAGAAGGCTCGTGGTTCCGAGAGGGAACAATGCTTGTTTGATGACGAATCGACGATAGCTTCCTCTTATAGGCTTCAAAAAAATTCTATAGTTAACGTGTAGTAATACAACTGTCATGTCAAAACTTTGAAAAATTTCAGGGGTCATTTGACCTTTTTAAGACATTTAAGTGATTTTCTAGCCATTTAATGACTGTAATCCAAATTTGAACTACGTCTATATGTAGCGGCTAACCATAACGGCTTGGACACATGCATGGAGTGGCATGGCATTTAAATTCCAAATAATTAAAAAAGACGATGTAAATATCTAGTGTTCAAAAAAGAAAATGTAAAGATCTGGCAAAACAATCGGGCCCCACACGATTGGCACTCTATTTCATGCCTCGAGGTTTGGAAGGTGAGTGGCGCGGGTTATTAATCATACAAGATTCTGTTTTGGAAACCGTCAACTATTAAGTTCACACATGGCTTTTGCTGCGGGAATCGTGTGTAATTCAAACTATAGTACTCGTAAGTTCCGGCGACCGGCGTGTGTACTGTTCCCGTTGATCTAGATTCCGACCGCCAATAAATACTACCTTGCTCACATCGTCCCGCCTGCATTCTCATCTACATCCTCCCCTCACGCTCTCTCTCTCTCTCTCAAATCTCTGCCATGGCACCGTCGATCTGCCCACGCGCCGACGAGGAGGCGCCTCCCCCAAGGACGCTCAGTCAAAGAGCAACAACGAGGAGGACCCCTATGCGCCGCCAAATGAGGTTGCACTAGACCCCTCCAACTTTGGAGTGGTTTTGGAGCCAGTACAATCTTTGTCTGTGGAAGTCGTTGATAACCCACAAGTATAGGGGATCGCAACAGTTTTTGAGGGTAGAGTGTTCAACCCAAATTTATTGATTCGACACAAGGGTAGCCAAAGAATATTCTCAAGTATTAACAGTTGAGTTGTCAATTCAACCGCACCTGAAAGACTTAATATCTGTAGCAAAGTATTTAGTAGCAAAGTAATATGGAAGTAACGGTAAAGGTGGCAAAAGTAACAGTAGTAGTTTTGTAGTGATTGTAACAGTGGCAACGGAAAAGTAACTAGCAAAGATCAATATGTGAAAAGCTCGTAGGCAATGGATCAATGATGGATAATTATGTCGGATGCGATTCCTCATGCAATAGTTATAACATAGGGTCACACAGAACTAGCTCCAGTTCAGCAATGTAATGTAGGCATGTATTCCGAATATAGTCATACATGCTTATGGAAAAGAACTTGCATGACATCTTTTGTCCTACCCTCCCGTGGCAGCGGGGTCCTATTGGAAACTAAGGGATATTATGGCCTCCTTTTAATAGAGTACCGGAACAAAGCATTAACACTTAGTGAATACATGAACTCCTCAAACTATAGTCATCACCGGTAATTGTCACGTTTATTGTCACTTCGGGGTTAATGGATCATAACACATAGTAGGTGAGTATCGACTTGCAAAATAGGACCAAGAACTCACATATATTCATGGAAACATAATAGGTTAAGATCTGAAATGATGGCACTCGGGCCCTAGTGACAAGCATTAAGCATAACAAAGTCATAGGAACATCAATCTCAGAACATAATGGATACTAGGGATCAAACCCTAAAAAAACTAACTCGATTACATGATAAATCTCATCCTACCCATCACCGTCCAGCAAGCCTACGATGGAATTACTCACGCACGGCGGCGAGCATCATGAAATTGGTGATGGAGGAAGGTTAATGATGACGATGGCGACGGATTCCCCTCTCCGGAGCCCCGAACGGACTCCAGATCAGCCCTCCCGAGAGAGATTAGGGCTTGGCGGCGGCTCCGCATCGTAAAACGCGATGAATCCTTCTTTCTGATTTTTTTTCCCCGAACGTGAATATATAGAGTTGGAGTTGAGGTCGGTGGAGCCTCAGGGGGCCCACGAGACAGGGGGCGCGCCCCTGGGGCCCACCCTCATGGATAGGGTGTGGGTCCCCTGACGTTGATTCTTTCGCCAACATTTTTTATATATTCCTAAAATATTCTTCGTGAAGTTTCAGGTCATTCCGAAAACTTTTATTCTGCACAAAAATAACACCATGGCAATTCTGCTGAAAACAACGTTAGTATGGGTTAGTTCCATTCAAATCATGCAAGTTAGAGTCCAAAACAAGGGAACACGTGTTTGGAAAAGTAGATACGATGGAGACGTATCAACTCCCCCAAGCTTAAACCTTTGCTTGTCCTCAAGCAATTCAGTTGACAAACTGAAAGTGATAAAGAAAAACTTTTACACACTCTGTTTGATCTTGTTGTTGTAAATATGTAAAGTGAACATTCAAGTTTTCATCAAAGATTATGAACTAACCATATTCACAATAACATTTAGGTCTCATGTTTACTCATATCAATGGCATAATCAACTAGCGAGCAATAATAGTAAATCTCGGATGACAACACTTTCTCAAAACAATCATAATATGGTATAACAAGATGGTATCTCGCTAGCCCTTTCTGAGACCGCAAAACATAAATGCAGAGCACCTTTGAGGTTCAAGGACTGACTAAACATTGTAATTCATGGTAAAAGAGATCCATTCACAGTCATACTCAATGTAAACTAATAGTAATACACACAAATGATAGTGGTGCTCTCCAACTGGTGCTTTTTAATAAGAGGATGATGACTCAAATAAAAGTAAATAGATAGGCCCTTCTCAGAGGGAAGCAGGGATTTGTAGAGGTGCCAGAGCTCGATTTTGAAATAGAGATGAATAATATTTTGAGTGGTATACTTTCATTGTCAACATAACAACCGAGAGATCTCGATATCTTCCATGCTACACACATTATAGGCGGTTCCCAAACATAATGGTAAAGTTTATACTCCCCCACCACCAACAAACATCAATCCATGGCTTGTTCGAAACAACGGGTGCCTCCAACTAACAGCAATCCTGGGGAGTTTTGTTTGCAATTATTTTAATTTAAGCATGGGACTGGGCATCCGGGTTGCCGGCAATTTTCTCGTGAGTGAGGAGCGGAGTCCACTCCTCTTGAGAATAACCCACCTAGCATGGAAGATATAGACAGCCCTAGTTGATACATGAGCTATTCAAGCATACAAAACAAAATTTCATTTGAAGGTTTAGAGTTTGGCACATACAAATTTACTTGGAACGGCAGGTAGATACCACATATAGGAAGGTACGGTGGACTCATATGGAATAACTTTTGGGGTTTATGGAAGTGGATGCACAAGCAGTATTCCCGCTTAGTACAAGTGAAGGCTAGAAAGAGACTGGGAAGCGACCAGCTAGAGAGTGACAACAGTCATGAACATGCATTAAAATTAATCAACACTGAGTGCAAGCATGAGTAGGATATAATTCACCATGAACATAAATATCATGGAGGCTATGTTGATTTTGTTTCAACTACATGCGTGAACATGTGCCAAGTCAAGCCACTCGAATCGTTCAAAGGAGGATACCACCCTATCATACCACATCACAACCATTTTAATAGCATGTTGGCACGCAAGGTAAACCATTATAAGCTCCTAGCTAATTAAGTATGGCATGAGCAACTATAATCTCTAATTTTCATTGCAAACATGTTTCATTCACAATAGGCTGAATCAGGAACGATGAACTAATCATATTTACAAAACAAGATAGGTCGAGTTCATACCATCTTCTCTCATCTCAATCAGTCCATCATATATCGTCATTATTGCCTTTCACTTGCACGACCGAACGGTGTGGATAATAATAAAAGTGCATGTGCATTGGACTAAGCTGGAATCTGCAAGCATTTAATGCACAGGAGAAGACAAGGGGCTCTCTGTTGGATCAACAATAATGCATATGAGAGCCACTCAACATTTTCACCATGGTCTTCTCCTCTCGGCCCCCGAAGAAAAGAAAAGAAACAAAACTATTTACACGGGAAAGCTCCCAACAAGCAAAATAAGAATGAGAAATCTTTTTGGGTTTTCTTCTTTAATTACTACTACTACAAGCATTGAAAGTAAACTAGCTAAAAACTACAACTAATTTTTTTTGTTGTTCTTAAGGTTTTTCAAACACACAAGAAGAAGGCTTAAAAATAAAATAAACTAGCATGGATGATACAATGAAAAAGTATGAGCACCGACAACTGGCATGAGTGTGTGAACATGAATTTAATGTTGGTGAGAGATACGTACTCCCCCAAGCTTAGGCTTTTCGCCTAAGTTGGTCTATGACCATGGCTAGCCTGGTGGATATACAAAGTTGTAGCTGGGTTCGTACTGAGATGCAGCAGCTACTGCCTGACGAGCTGCAGCTTGGAGGCGAGTTGCCTCCGTCCTCGTCTCGTTCTCATTCGCCTTGTAGCGACCTGACCCAAATTGATCGAAGTCTCTGTGCTTAAGTGTCATCCCTGGATCGGTATGCTGACACACACAGTACTCGAGGAATTATAACAAAGTTCAATCACACACTTTATTACATCAAGGTCCTCAAAAAGAGTATTTATTACAATAATATGGCCAAAGGCCATCTAAATAAAAATAACTGCGGAAGCATTGAAGGTAAATGAGTCCATCCAACTCCACGGCAAACCGAGTGTAGAACAACGACCTATCGCACCTTTAATCTTCGTCGGAAAAGTCTGCAACATGAGACGTTGCAGCCGTGTAGGTCAGCACATGGAATATGCTGGCAATTTCACATCATAGAATAATAATGAAAAAAAACTATCTCTATATGCAAATTTAGCTGGTGGAGGCTCTAAGTTTAATTTTTGCATAAAGCAAATTTTAACCTACAACAAAGGAATATTTTTTTATTACTACTAAGTTAAAATGCCATTACTCAGAAGGTTCTTCCAACTCAATCCCAAAATTCCCAAGTTATTAGTAACCCAATAATTTCATTAAAAGAGTGATGAGATCAACCAATAATTCACTTCTAGATACTCAAGTAGTCCATAACCGGGGACACGGCTAATCATGATTAGTTTGTACACTCTGCAGAGGTTTGCACACTTTGCCCCACAAGACTCGACCACCTCCATGATCGGAAGATCGAGACATAGCCTTTAAGAAGTGTTTCCCCTTAACCCTGGGTAGACCGGTACACCTACTTTCCCCTACATCAGCTTGTCTACCATGGAAAGAGGTCACACAACTTACTCAACTATGCTAGATCCCATAATGGCTTGTGGCTGCACACGGAAGTTTCTAGGCATGAAATATCTTATGACCCCTTTGAGCCTGGGTGGCGGACCTAGGGTAATCACACGGGTACTCCGGGATTCCCCTTGGGCAAGCACTGGTTTCTCCAGGTGCCCCAAACAATCCATCCAGATGTGTATTAAAGTTGCCACCTTATGTTGTCCCAAAATTATTATCTCTCGCAACTTGCATGGATCACACATACCAATCCCCGTCTACGAGCATGGATAAGCAATATATGATATAACGAATATTCCCGGTGTGATCAAAGGTCATAGGTTCCTACCACATGAACTACATAGCATAACCACATGTTCCCAATCCTACTCATGCATTCTTTGAGGGTTAAACTAATGCATAGTAAAAAGTGGGTATTAAAAAGTATGATCAAAGTGTGAACTTGCCTTGCCGACATTCGTTGAACTCTAGAGATTCGTAGTAGCAAGCTTCGCACTCCGGATGATCTAGCGTAAACAAGGAATAACATACATAAGCATACAAGCAAAGATCCAAAAAAGAAAACAAATGAAAGACTTCGGAAAAACTCCAAAAACACCCAAATAAAGTTTCTGTATAGAATGTAATTTTTACAGCAACAAAAATAAATGGTTTTGGTTTTAACAGAAAGTACATGTTACGAGCTTCGACTTGCAAAAAGAATCACCTAAAACGGAGTTACGAAAGTCGAGATACGGCCTAACGAAGTTTGAATTCAGATCTATTTCAATTCAAATTTTTTAATTTTCAAAAATATTTTTCGTTTGGTTCTCTGGATAGATGGGATATCTATGAACAAGTAGGAAAAAGAATCAACTAAAACGGATCTATAGACTAAAAGATATACAAGGAAGAAGATTTGGTAAAGAACCTGAATTTGGAAAAATTCCTGAAAAAGAAAAAAATCAGCTAGGGACAAGTGGCGCTCTATGATTCGCTGGCTGGGTGCTCACCGGACTTATGACCGGAGACGAGGAAGAAGGTGGCTCCGGTGTGCTTCGGCGAAGGACGCGTGCGGAACGAAGTAGAGGACGATGAGGTGAGCCACTTGCAAAAGTTGTGGTTGTAGATTGCTTTGTGTACGCTTGGTGAGAGGTCGCCGGAATTCATGAACTCTGGGGAGCAATTGGCAAGGTTAGGGAGGGGGGAAACTCCAGAAACAGAGGGCTTCGGACGAGGGGTGAGAGAGGCTCCCAGGGGTGCTTTATATAGGGCTTGGGGAGGTCTGGATTCAGCACACAATGGAGTATAATGGTGGCTATTTCTCTGCCTCGTAATGGCCATTACAGGCGACTCCAAGGCGCACTAGGAAGGGGAAGGGGTAGAGGGAGGCGAGGGGAACCGATTCAGAGCGGTTTTGGAGCGAGGGAGAGGAGGGGAGGGGTGGGGTGCTGCCTGCGTGCGTGCGTGCGTACATGTTTCTGTAACGTTGAGAGGAAGAAGAAGAAGATAGCGCCTGGGCATGGGCCTGCTGGGCTGCGTTTTTTACAGCAGCATTAAAGCACCAAAAGACAAATGAAAATAAGTCTAAGAATTCCCAGAAAATTTACATAGTAATATGGTCTTATATATGACCTTGTGAACATTTATCCGGCCTAAAATGCAAGTTTTCAAAAATAAACTTTTTGCTATGCTAATAAAATAAATTGCAAATAAAACTCAACAAATATATTTTGGTTCCAAATTCAATTTCCAATATTTTTTTTTCTAATTTTGAAGAAGTCATTTTATCTTCTCTCTTTATTTTATTTTGATATAATGGAAATGAATTTTTTTGGTGAAACCAAATTTGATCCAAACTCCCAACTTTAAAAAAAATTCAAAATTGGTTTTTAGGGAAACTTCCAACTCTCTCTTTTGGTCCTTGAGTTGCTCAAAGTTCCTTGGATCAAAAATCAAATAAAACAAATGGGGCAAAAATGCATAAATCATGGATGCATATGAATGATCTATTATAAACATCCAAATTGAAAATTGGGATGTTACAAACCTACCCCCCTTAAGATGAATCTCGCCGTAGAGATTCGGGTTGGCTAGCAAAAAGGTGTGGGTGGTCCTGTCGGAGGTCTTCTTCTCGTTCCCAGTGGCTTCTTCCTTGGTATGATGAATCCATTGAACCTTGCAAAATTTGATGACCTTGCTGCGGGTAACCCTGCTTGCAGTCTCGAGAATCTTGATGGGCTTCTCCTCATAGGTCAGATCACTATCCAACTATATGGCCTCCAGTGGCACTATATCTCTCAAAGGAATATTGGCCATCTCCGCATGGCACTTCTTCAACTGGGAAACGTGAAACACATCATGAACTCCTAACAAGGCTTCTGGTAATTCCAACTTGTAGGCAACTTCACCCATGCGTTCTAAAACTCTGTACGGCCCCACAAACCGTGGTGCTAACTTTCCTTTGACTCCAAATCGTTTAACTCCTCGAAGTGGCGACACACGCAGATATGCTCTATCTTTGACTTCATAGGTTACCTCCTTGCGTTTAGTATCGGCATAACTCTTCTATCTGGATTGGGCTACCGCCTGTCGCGGATCAGCTTGACTTTCTCCTCTAAATCTCTAATTAAGAGCCTGTTCGGAAGCTCTCCCGACTCTCAACTCTGCTCCGTGCGAGGAGCTGGGTTGGAGCCGCTCCGCACAATTGTGCTAGCGCTCCCTCCGCTCCGGGAGCTGCAGTTAGGGAGCGGAGGGGATCCGAACAGGGCCTAATCTGGTCCGAATAATTTACGGTCTCTGACATCACCCCACATCAATGGTGTCCTGCACCTCCTTCCGTACAAAGCTTCGAAAGGGGCCATCTTCAAACTAGCTTGATAGCTATTGTTATACGAGAACTCTGCATAAGGCAAATTATCATCCCAACTAGATCCACAATCTAGCGCACAAGCTCTCAACATGTCATCCAAAATCTGATTGACTCTCTCGGTCTGGCCATTTGTCTGCGGATGAAAGGTTGTACTAAACTCTAGCCTAGTACCCAAAGTTTCGTGTAACTGATGCCAAAACTTTGATGTAAATTGTGTTCCTCTATCTGATACGATGGTCCTCGGAACTCTATGTAGACATATGATCCTGGTCATGTATATCTTGTCCAACTTAGCCCTTGTATATGTGGTTTTCACAGGGATGAAGTGAGCTACCTTGGTCAAGCGATCAACTACTACCAAAATAGAATCATAGCCTGATCAGGTCCTGGGTAATCCTATAATGAAGTCCATGCCAAGCTTGTCCCACTTCCAATTTGGTATCGGCAAAGGCTGAAGTAATCCTGCTGGTTTCTGGTGCTTTGCCTTAACTCTCTGACATACATCGCATACTGCTACATACTCGGCAATATCCTTCTTCATACCCGTCCACCAGAAATTTTCTTTCAAGTCCAAATAAATCTTGGTGTTCCCCGGGTATATCGAATAAGGCGAATCATGAGCCTCCTAAAGAATCAATTTCCTGATCTCTGGGTCATTTGGCACGTAAATACGCTGCTCAAACCATAAGGTTCCATCTTCATCCTCACGAAATCCTTCTGCCTTTCCTTGGTTCATCCTTCCCTTTATCTCCACAATACCTTTGTCTAACTTCTGGGCTTCTCGTATCTTTCCCAACAAACTGGATTGAATTTACATTGCGGCAACAAAACCTCATGGTACTATCTCCAATCGAAGATCTCTGAGATCATCAATTAACTCCTGAGGTAATCCTCCTGCTGTGAGGGTATTGATGTAGCTCTTGCGGCTCAATGCATCTGCCACAACATTGGCCTTTCCTGGGTGATAGTGCAATTTCATATCATAATCCTTTATGAGCTCCAACCATCTTCTCTGCCTGAGGTTCAACTCCTTCTGCGTGAAGATGTATTTCAAACTCTTGTGATCCGTGTAAACATCACACCTATTTTCAATAAGAAAATGTCTCCAGGTCTTGAGTGCGTACAGCTGCTAACTCCAAATCATGTGTGGCATAATTCCGCTCATGAGGTCGAAGCTGACGTGAGGCATATGAAACAACTCTTCCTTCTTGCATAAGAACACCTCCAAGTCCCTGACGAGAAGCGTCGCAATATACTTGGAAATCCTTGCGTATATTCAGAAGAATTAGCACTGGGGTTGTGACCAAACATTTCTTTAGCTCCTGGAAACTGGCCTCACATTCATCGGTCCAAACAAACTTAGTGTCTTTCTTCAATAACTCTGTCATGGGCTTCGCGATCTTGGAGAAATTCTCAATAAACCTCCGGTAATATCCTGCAAGTCCAAGAAAACTACGAATCTCTCCGACTGAGGTGGGTGCCTTCCATTTGGTGATGGCTTCAACCTTGGAGGGGTCTACTGCTATTCCTTCTCCTGATATAACATGTCCCAGAAATCTGACTTCCTTCAACCAGAATTCGCATTTGCTAAACTTTGCGTATAATTGATGTTCCCTGAGCTTCTCAAGAACAAAGCGCAAATGTTCCTTGTGTTCTTCTTCATTCTTCGAGTAAATCAATATGTCATCAATGAATACCACAACAAACTTATCCAAGAACTCCATGAATACCTTATTCATCATACTCATGAAATAGGCAGGGGCATTAGTCAAACCAAAAGACATGACCGTGTACTCATAAAGCCCATATCTCGTGGTAAAGGCTGTCTTGGGTATATCCTATTCTCAAATCTTCAGCTGATGATATCCTGATCGAAGATCGATCTTGGAGAAAACTTTTGCTCCTTGTAGCTGGTCAAACAAATCATTGATCGTTGGCAGAGGGTACTTTTTCTTGATCGTCACCTCATTCAGCGCATGATAATCTACCACCATTCTCAAGGATCCATCCTTCTTCTCAACTAGAAGCACTGGGGCTCCCCAAGGTGATGAACTCGGTCGAATATAACCTTTCTCCAATAATTCCTTAATCTGCTTCTTAATTTCCTCCATATCATTTGCGGGCATCCGGTACGGTCTCTTGGATATTGGTCCAGTGCCTGGTAACAATTTCATCAAAAACTCTATGTCCTGATCCGGTGGCATGCCGGGCAATTCCTAGGGGAATACATCGGGATAATCCTTCACAACTGGTACTTCCTCCTGAACAACTCCTGAAAGAGAATTCACTTGAGTCCTCCTTGGCGTATGCCTCGACACATACTTGATCCGTTTCCCCTCTGGGTGGTGAGAAGAATTGACTTCCGGGCACAATCAATATTCCCTTCATACTTGGATAGCCAGTCCATGCCTAGAATTACGTCCAATCCTTGTGATTCTAGGATGATGAGGTCTGTGGGAAAAACGTGTCTCCCTATGGTCAATGGCAACTGAAAACATCCCCGACTAGCCGTAGACTCTGCTCCTGGGGAACTCACTAACATTGGTGTTTTAAGGGCTACGGTCGGCAACTTAAACTTATCCACAAACCCCCTTGATATGAATGAATGTGATGCACCAGTGTTGAAAAGAACAAGGGTTGTAAATGAATTAACCAAGAACATACCATTAACGATGTCAGGCTGGTCATAAACTTCCTCCACATTGACGTGATTCACCTGACCTCTGGTGAATGGATTGGGCTTCTTGCCTCCAGAGCTTCCATTTCCATTCTCGTTCTTGGCCTCAGGGCAATCGGTAGCGTAGTGTCTAGTTTCCCCGCACTTGAAACATGTAATGTGGCTCAGATCCTTCTTTGTCGGTGTAGCAGGGTTGTACTGATGCTGATTGCTATTTCCTGCATTCCCATTGCCATTCCTATGGCCATTATGGTTGTGTCCATTCCCTCCATGATGTGAATGTCGTCCATGGTTATGGTGAGTGTGTCCACTATACTTGCCAGATCCTGGTCCATTATTTCCCGAGTATGGGTTATAGCGGGGCTTCTGCTGAACACCAGAGTTGTACTTTCCCTGTACGTACTTCCTCTTGCGATTCTCCACCTGCTGCTGCTTGCCTCCCAGAATGAGAGCCTTGTCGACCAACTCTTGGCAATTGCTAAGGGTAGCCACGGTCAACCGAAGTCCCAGATCATTGTTTAGTCCCTCCAGAAATTTCTCCTGCTTAGCGGCCTCATCAGCCACGTCTCCGGGAGCATACCTGGATAACTTGCTGAATTCCTCCACAAAATCACCAACAGAACGATTTCCCTGGCGTAAGTTGCGGAACTCACACTTCTTCATACTCATAGCTCCGGCTGAAACATGTGTGGTACGGAACGTGTGCTGGAACTGATCCCAAGTCACGTTGGCTATGGGGAAAGTGGTGGTGTAATTCTCCCACCACGAGGCTGCTGGTCCATCTAGTTGATGTGCGGCAAAGCGCACCTTCTCAACGTCAGTGCATCCTGCGGTGGTCAGCTCTCTTCCGATCTTGCGAAGCCAGACATCTACAACGATCGGCTCTGTGCTGCTAGACAAACACTGGTGGGTTCAACCTCAGGAAATGGGTAAGGTTGTCGACCAGGGGTGGTGGCGGTGGGTTGTTGTTGTTCTGGTTCTGATTCTGGATGAGTAGCTGCATGAGGGCATTCTGGTTCTGGATCAACTGGGTAAGTTTCGGTGGGAATTCCGGGTCACGTCTTGGAGGCATCTGTTAGGTTTAGATTGGATGAGAAATTAGAATAGAATAAGGGCCTAATGAGATAAATCACTACCCATATGCTTATGATAGCAAGAAAATTTCAAATCAAGCAATTCACACAGATCAAACCACACAAGCAAAAACCTACAGGCAAGGTCATATCCACAAGAGATATGATCTCTTCATACTACCACAATCATTCGTTGGACTCAACTTGGTAGTGGTGATCTGAACTAAATCTTCTCAAATCAAAGTCAACTCTAGCTTCTTCTTGTTCGTCAATGATGTCTTCATAGGTCATGGTCTCATCGGGCTGAGCAACTTGGTGATGGGGTTCAACAACTATTTTTTTGAAGTGGAGAAGAGATAGAAATGAATAGAGAAGAGTATAGACCAACGGATATTTAAGGAAGTCATAAAATAGAGTTTTCTTCCTATGGCTTTCCATTTCCTAGTGGTCGCGTCCTACAGCCAGCGTGTGCTCTGATACCATCTTGTAGCGACCTGACCTAAACGGATCGAAGTCTCTGTGCTTAAGTGTCATCCCTGGATCGGTATGCTGGCACACACAGTACTCAAGGAATTATAACAGAATTCAATCACACACTTTATTACATCAAGGTCCTCAAAAAGAGTATTTATTACAATAATATGGCCAAAGGCCATCTAAATAAAAATAACCGCCGAAGCATTGAAGGTAAATGAGTCCATGCAACTCCATGGCAAACTGAGTGTAGAACAACGACCTATCGCACCTTTAATCTTCGTCGAAAAAGTCTGCAACATGAGACGTTGCAGCCGTGTAGGTCAGCACATGGAATATGCTGGCAATTTCACATCATAGAATAATAATGAAAAAATCTATCTCTATATGCAAATTTAGCTGGTGGAGGCTCTAAGTTTAATTTTTGCATAAAGCAAATTTTACCCTACAACAAAGGAATAATTTTTTTATTACTACTAAGTTAAAATGCCATTACTGAGAAGGTTCCTCCAACTCAATCCCAAAATTCCCAAGTTATTAGTAACCCAATAATTTCATTAAAAGAGTGATGAGATCAACCAATAATTCACTTCTAGATACTCAAGTTGTCCATACCCGGGGACACGGCTAATCATGATTAGTTTGTACACTCTGCAGAGGTTTGCACACTTTTCCCCACAAGACTCGACCACCTCCATGATCGGAAGATCGAGACATAGCCTTTAAGAAGCGTTTCCCCTTAACCCTGGGTAGACCGGTACACCTACTTTCCCCTACATCAGCTTGTCTACCACGGAAAGAGGTCACACAACTTACTCAACTATGCTAGAGCCCATAATGGCTTGTGGCTGCACATGGAAGTTTCTAGGCATGAAATATCTTATGATCCCTTTGAGCCTGGGTGGCGGACCTAGGGTAATCACACGGGTACTGTCGGGGATATACCCCGCGGTGTAAACCGTCGGAAGTTAACCCGCCCGGACTTGGCGGTTTATCTGAAGACCCTGCTGACACTTGGCGAGTTACTGGCGACCCGCCCTGACCTGGCGGTTTACAAGCAACCCACCTGGTCATTATGACTCACTGGTGATCCGGCGAGCGGGACAGACGGATGACAAGGACCAAAGCCCAGAAGGCCAGTTCACGTTTAACGGTGGGCCGGTTTAAGAGGAAAGGCATTAGGAACATTTATCTTACAAGGAGTTAAGACCTGGACTTGTATTCGGTTTGTATTAGAGATAGACTAGTCCTAATCCTAATAGGAATCCACATGTAAACCGCCCCTTCAACATATATAAGGAGGGGCAGGGCTCCTCAAAGAGAAAGAAGATTCACAAGTTCCACAAGTTGGACAAGTTAGGTTTAGACAATAGCTCTCAAGTTAGAGCACTCTTGTAACCGTGGTCATCATCATCAATATCAATGAAGCAGGATGTAGGCTTTTACCTCCATCGTGAGAGGCCGAACCTGGGTAAAACATCGCGCCTCTCGTCCCGCTCAACCCCTCTCAAGCTACCACATAGATGCGTTGGCCTCGTGACTAAGTCCTGAAACTAAGGACATCTGCCGTGACAATTCCACGACAGTTGGCGCCCACCGTGGGGCCTGCGCACGGTGGTGTTGAGTTCTTGGAGGGATCTCTTACAGGGATCGAGAAGGTTTCAACTTTCCATATGAGCCGGTTTGGAAGGATTTGCGTCAAATTCAAATCCAGCAGTCCAGATTTAAGATCTGTCGAATTTAAGGTTCAGGAAAAGATTAGGGTTGCGTCTATGCGCCACCGACGTTCTGGCCATGTTTCACCGGTGTGTCAAATCTTGGTCTGTAACTCGCGTGTAATCGGCATGGTTAGAGTTGCCGCCTCGTTCAACATTGGTTCGCCGAGTCCGATGGGAGCGAGTCACCAAAACACACAAGGCCAAGTCCCGATCAAGACAAGAGCATTGTTTCGCTGCGTCCAAGGATCTCAAGTACTAGTACATCTTCGGCTATGATTATCTGAAGCCAAAGTCAGTTTTTCCTTTTATCAACTTCGCTTGGTGGATGCGCGTAAGAAAACTACCAGGAGAACAATTCAGAAGTCATGGAAAGAAAAGGACGAGGAGGAAAAGTCAAACCAACGATGACTCGGGGAGGATTTGGTCATGAGCACACGACGTCTCCGAGCCGTTTTCGACATCGCGCCGGCCGTACTCGCTCCGCTCCGCCTCTGCCTCGCTGGACGAGCCGCCGCTGCCCGAAGGCCCTTGTTGGCTCGTCCCTCTAGGAGTCGCCTTGGCAGTAGGCCGCCATTCTTGCCGGCCCTCCGCTGTGACGTTGCCACCCCTGCATCACTAAGCTGTTGTTCTCCATCCGGACCGGGCCGCCCATGCATCACCAAGTCACCAAAGTCGCCGCCGCCGCTCCGGCCGGTTCCGGCCCCAGGCTTTGATTCACCACCGGGTTGCGGCGCCATTGAGCCACCTCGTCAGCCGTTAAGCTCGCCCCCCGACGCCGAGTCGCCGCTGTCTGAAGGCTTGTCCGCCGCCGTCCCGCCATGAGTCGCCCCCATGCGAGCTCGCGCCCGTGGCCCTGAGTCGCCGCGACCCCTGTTGGCTTGAGCCGCTGCTGGGGGGCCTT
This sequence comes from Triticum urartu, assembly GCF_003073215.2. Classification (NCBI taxonomy): domain Eukaryota; kingdom Viridiplantae; phylum Streptophyta; class Magnoliopsida; order Poales; family Poaceae; genus Triticum; species Triticum urartu. Next base: position 248,385,449 of record NC_053022.1, on the reverse strand, counting down.
TGTCAAACGGCGCCTCGCCGTCTTGGCTTCTTCACCGAGCTGCCCTAGCCCTGCCTCCGGGCTGCTGCCGTGGATCGACGACTGGTTCGACCCCCGCTTGGCCTCTGTTTCTGGGTCGTCGCTGCAGCTTCGAAGCGCCTCTGTGGCTGCTATTCCTTCAAGCCACCTCGGTTCCGGGTCACTTTGCCCCCACACAGTACTGCTAGTCGTCGTCGTCATCTTCATCTCCGAGCCGCCCTGGTCGCGCCCCGCGATTTGGTAGCGCTGCCTCTCCTGCGCTGCCTCGCGCGGTTCTGCACCGCCGGGTCACGACCCGTGGCTCTCTCCATAAGCCGGTCATCCAGCAAAAACATCAGGTGATACCCATCTTATCTGTTTCATCTGTATATAGTATCTGTCTGCGAAACAATTACTCTGTCTTGTAGTATTTTACGCAAGACAAAATCCACTACAAAGTGGTATTATGCCACGGAGATGGAGGCATGCCGACATCATTTCAGTACAGCTGGTTGTTGTTACTCAACGGACTCCCGCACCGGTTTACAACACCATGGCCGTCACTCGCGACCGTGCCGGTTTACAAACGCCGTGGCCGTCTGCCGCGGCTGACTCGGCCATGATTGATTTTAGCTTCACGATGGTGATCATCAACTCCATGGTGGATAACCCCTAGCATGATATATCAGGTGAAACCCATCCAATATATTTTATATTGCCTTCTTTAAAAGAGCAATTACTCTGGTTTGCAAAGTTGTTTAATGCAGGACCCTAAACCGCCATATTGGTGCAAATTTAAAGGCCGTCGGAAAATTTCCGGCTGAAAATGAAGATTCCGGTTTAAAATCCGATTCAAGGGAAAGATGTCTCCCACAAAGTTTTGAAGCTCTCAATATCCGGTTCAAGATCCCGGTTCAAGAAGAATTTATCTCTTGCAAAAAGTTCAAAAATTGCCAAAGAGGACCTGCTGCCATGATGTGCGGTTCAAACATGGGTATCCTGCCTTATTGGCTTATCATATTATTGATCACTTGGGGTCTTGGTTGTATCCGAACCATAGTCACACCTTTTGATCGGCTCAAAGCCAAATCAATCTGGGGCCAAAGAGAGTGTTGTAAAACAACAACTCAAACATAGGCACCCAATGAGCACAGCTCAAAACGTTACTTGGGGATTCTTTGCTATCGAAATGAACTTAGAATCTACACTTGTAATGGGCTATCAAGCCATGGCTTGGAAGCCTGGTGTATACACCTAAAACCCCGGGTTAACCTGCCTATTTAAGTAAGTCACTCCGCCCAGGTAAACCTGGTATGACCCTTCGAACTTTGACAAGTTACTCTAAAATGAAGACCCTGAACTTGTCAAGTTAAAACGATGATTGGTTAAGGATTGAGGACCATCTTAAAAGGCTTTGCAAAATGGTTTAACTCAGTGGCCTGGCAGCCCATGAAAAGCCTCGAATTTGGGGCCTGGCAGCCCGTGAAAAGCCTCGACTACAATGGTTTTATTTGCTTTTTGCTAAGTTTTGCTTTCTTTTGATAAGATTGGTGATGCTTTCAAACCGGCGTTTATCAACCCGGTTAGGCTGTCAACTACAAGTTGTCAGTACACAATCAAGTTATAATCCGGAGACTATCAACCCGGTCTGGTTTGACTATGAATCGCCAGTATTATATGTGGTTAAACCAGTGTTTATCACAACCCGGTACGGTTTTATCTTAAACCGGCACAATATGGAAGGAGTTATCAGTACTCAAGATTGGGGTTATCACCTTTACTACAAAAAAGTTAGTAAAACCAACAATGTGATTCAATGTCACAGGTATGATCTATTTCATATTTGATTATTCTTAAGGGTAGCCTTGGTTATAAACCCGGGGTATATGTTGGGCATTATGACCCGTCCGGCGGTAAACCGCCAGGACACTTTAAACTTGTTGTATGCAGAAACAAGTTTGTTAAACCGGCCTGGCTTTGGACTATAAGTCGCCTGTATATATATTTGGATTGCGCCATTGGAATTATGCGCTTATAAATCATTGGGTTATATTATTCAAATAGCCAAACTTGGCTGAATTTTCATTATGATATTGAATGAATAAGGTTTTCATACCAGATTATATTATCTTGAATAGCCAACATGGCTGGATTTTTATGGTTATTAATAACCGGTATTATTGAATTTTCAAAGTCGCTTTAGCGCAATGGCTATTATTTTATCAAAGGATATGATTTATTCTACAATGGAAGAAATAGTCCCAAGTCGCTGCAGGCTTACAACCCGGCACTTGGGGGCTACATTATTCAAATTGAGATTACATGCAAGTCTCATGTCGCTGCAAGCATGCACCATGACACTTGGGGGCTAATGCCAAGTCATTTTTAGTCTTATTGAAGACCCGACTCATCATATTATAATGAGCCGGCCCTTGGGGGCTACCAATTCCTCCTGTCAACAATTCAAGGTACACAAGTTTTCGTCCATAATATTGAAGGATCCATTGCTCAGTTGGTAAAGCACAAAACTCTTAACCTTGTGGACGTGGGTTCAAGCCCTGCGATGGAAGCTACATTATAATATGTTATTTTCATTGAAGTATATATCAAGTCCCGGTTCAGTATTATCTTACTAAGCCGACCCTTGGGGGCTACACGTTGCTGTTCAAAGTTTACAAGATTATATTTACAAAGTCCCTGCTCATTATTGCATAATGACCCGGCCCTTGGGGGCTACACTGATGGAAGTTTTTATAAGCAATTACAAGTCCCAGGTTGCTGCAAGCATGACAACCCGACACTTGGGGGCTACATATATGGAGTATTCAGTTTATATGATTGAGATGAACAAACCGGATTTCTTCAAGGTTGAAACACTTATTGGAGCAAGTCTTAAGTTATCACTATGTTCTCCTCTTAAGCTTGGGGGCTACAGACCCATATTTCTTAAACCGGCAGAGTTGAGTCAAAGGAATTATTCTTCACAATATTTCTCGGTGACAAGCCAATAACGGCAAATTGATTATGAAGCTAGTCTGTTGACCCGGATTTCCCAGAAGGAGGAAATGACAAGGACTTAAGGATGATCAGGTACCGGTTTACAATTCTTAACCCGGAGCATAACCTGTCAAATTTGTTCTTGTGTTTATTTTGCAGCATAAGTTTACCATGAATAAATCCAAGCTAAACTTAGGGGCTAATGTCGGGGATATACCCCGCGGTGTAAATCGGCCGGAAGTTAACCCGGCCGGACTTGGCGGTTTATCTGAAGACCCCGCTGACACTTGGCGAGTTACTGGCGACCCGCCCTGACCTGGCGGTTTACAAGCAACCCACCTGGTCATTAGGACTCACTGGTGATCCGGCGTGCGGGATCGATGGATGACAAGGCCCAAAGCCCAGAAGGCCGGTTCACGTTTAACGGTGGGCCAGTTTAAGAGGAAAGGCATGAGGAACATTTATCTTACAAGGAGTTAAGACCAGGACTTCTATCCGGTTTGTATTAGAGATAGACTAGTCCTAATCCTAATAGGACTCCACATGTAAACCGCCCCTTCAACATATATAAGGAGGGGCAGGGCTCCCCAAAAGGGGAAGGGGGACAAGTTCCGCAAGTTGGACAAGTTAGGTTTAGACAATAGCTCTCAAGTTAGAGCACTCTTGTAACCGTGGTCATCATCATCAATATCAATGAAGCAGGATGTAGGCTTTTACCTCCACCGTGAGGGGCTGAACTTGGGTAAAACATCGCGCCTCTCGTCCCGCTCAACCCCTCTCAAGCTACCACATAGATGCGTTGGCCTCGCGACTAAGTCCTGAAACTAAGGACATCTGCCGTGACAATTCCACGAAGGTACTCCGGGATTCCCCTTGGGCAAGCACTGGTTTCTCCAGGTGCCCCAAACAATCCATCCAGATGTGTATTAAAGTTGCCACCTTATGTTGTCCCAAAATTATTATCTCTCGCAACTTGCATGGATCACACATACCAATCCCGTTCTACGAGCATGGATAAGCAATATATGATATAACGAATATTCCCGGTGTGATCAAAGGTCATAGGTTCCTACCACATGAACTACATAGCATAACCACATGTTCCCAATCCTACTCATGCAATCTTTGAGGGTTAAACTAATGCATAGTAAAAACTGGGTATTGAAAAATAAGATCAAAGTGTGAGCTTGCCTTGCTGACGTTCGTTGAACTCTAAAGATTCATAGTAGCATCCTTCGCACTCCGGATGATCTAGCGTAAGCAAGGAATAACATACATAAGCATACAAGCAAAGATCCAAAAAGAAAACAAATGCAAGACTTTGGAAAAAACTCTGAAAACACCCAAATAAAGTTTCTGTACAGAACGTAATTTTTACAGCAACAAAAATAAATGGTTTTGGTTTTATCATAAGGACATGTTACGAGCTTCGATTTTCAAAAAAGAATCACCTAAAACGGAGTTAAAAAACTCGAGATATGGCCTAACAAAGTTTGAATTCAGATCTGTTTCAGTTCAAATTTTTAAATTTTCAAAATTATTTTTTGTTTGGTTCTCTAGATAGATGGGATTTCTATGAACTAGTAGGAAAAATAATCAACTAAATCGGATCTATAGACTAAAAGATATACAAGAAAGAAGATTTGGTAAAGAATCTGAATTTTGAAAAATTCCTGAAAAAGAAAAAAAAAATCGGCCAGGGACAAGTGGCGCTCTGTGATTCGCTAGCTGGGTGCTCACCAGACTTGTCGCTGGAGACGAGGAAGAAGGTGGCTCCGGTGTGCTCCGGTGAAGGACGCGCGCGGAACGATGTAGAGGACGATGAGGTGAACCACTTGCACAAGTTGTGGTTGTAGATTGCTTCCTGTACGCACGGTGAGAGTTCACCGGAATTCACAAACTCCGGCGAGCAATTGGCGAGGTTAGGGAGGGGAAAAACTCCGAAAAGAGAGGGCTTCAAACTAGGGGTGAGAGGGGCTCCCAGGGGTGCTTTATATAGGGCTTGGGGAGGTCTGGATTCGAGCAGACAATGGAGTATAATGGTGGATGTTTCTCTGCCTCATAATGGCCATTACAGGCGACTCCAAGGCGCACTAAGGAGGGAAAGGGGTAGAGGGAGGCAAGGGGAACCGATTCAGAGTGGTTTTGGAGCGAGGAAGAGGAGGGGAGGGTTGGGGTGCTGCATGTGTGCGTGCGTACATGTTTCTGTAACGTTGAGAGGAAGAAGAAGAAGATAGCGCCTGGGCATGGGCCTGCTGGGCTGCGTTTTTTACAGCAGCATTAAAGCACCAAAAGACAAATGAAAACAAGTCTAAGAATTCCCAGAAAATTCACATAGTAATATGGTCTTATATATGACCTTGTGAACTTTTATCTGGCCTAAAATGCAAGTTTTCAAAAATAAACTTTTTGCTATGCTAATAAAATAAATTGCAAATAAAACTCAACAAATATATTTTGGTTCCAAATTCAATTTCCAATTTTTTTTCTAATTTTGAAGAAGTCATTTTATCTTCTCTTTTTATTTTATTTTTGATATAATGGAAATGAATTTTTTTGGTGAAACCAAATTTGATCCAAACTCCCAACTTCGAAAAAAAATCAAAATTGGTTTTTAGGGAAACTTACAACTCTCTCTTTTGGTCCTTGAGTTGCTCAAAGTTCCTTGGATCAAAAATCAAATAAAACAAATGGGGCAAAAATGCATAAATCATGGATGCATATGAATGATCTATTATAAACATCCAAATTGAAAATTGGGATGTTACACGCCTCCTCCCTAGTTATAACATATCTCCCTTTTGCCTGAAAGTCAAACAAAGTAGGAGCAGGGAGAGCAACATGGACCGTGCGCCATCTGTCAAAGATTAGTTGGTACTATAGGAACTGATCGTTCCTCTCAACAAACTGATGGTGAACCATGGCATTATAATCTAGGTAAGCAGGAGGCAACTCAATATCATTTCCATGTATGGGTATATCAAGATAGTTAGCTACACGAGTTGCATAAATTCTACCAAACAAATCTCCACTTATACTGTTGTGATGCAACCTACGTGCAACAATAGCCCCCAAGTTATATTGTTTATCGCCTAATATCGCACTCTTAAGGACACTAAGATCTGGAACACACATGTGACAACCCTCATCTTTACCGTTAATGCATCTACCAATGAAGAGAGCAAAATAATGTATCTAGGTAAGCAGGAGGCAACTCAATATCATTTCCATGTATGGGTATATCAAGATAGTTAGCTACACGAGTTGCATAAATTCTACCAAACAAATCTCCACTTATACTGTTGTGATGCAACCTACGTGCAACAATAGCCCCCAAGTTATATTGTTTATCGCCTAATATCGCACTCTTAAGGACACTAAGATCTGGAACACACATGTGACAACCCTCATCTTTACCGTTAATGCATCTACCAATGAAGAGAGCAAAATAATGTATGGAAGGGAAATGAATGCTCCCTATGGTAGCTTGTTTGATCTCCCTAGATTCCCCCACAGTAATACTAGCAAGAAAGTCTTTATATTCAGATTTGCGAGGTTCACTAACATTGCCCCAGTGCGGGAGTTTACAAGAAGTATTAAAATCTTCTAGGTCCATGGTATATGATTTATCATAAAGATCAAATAAAACAGTGTGAGAATTGCGCGAGGATGTAAATTTAAACCTTCTCACAAATGAATCAGTTAGATAGAGGTACTGTCGGCACTTATCTTACACGAAGCTCTCAAGATCAGCGTTACGCACATACGCGTCAAATTCATCCTTGATGCATGCATGGACCATGAACTCCTCTGACGGCCATTCATAAGGCCGCGCTTGAGCTTCCCTTGGTAGTTCATTGTCCGACTCACATATCGCGAGCCTTGGGCCTTGCTTCCTTGAGGAACCACCTTGGTACATTTGCCTAAACATATTTCTTCCTCTAAAAAATTCTGAAATTTTTAGTGACTCAAAATAAAAGTGAAACAAACTCAACAAGATTGATAGCAACTACTCCTACAAGTGCCTAGAATCCATATCATGCATTAAAACTACTTTTGACCACATAAATTTGACATGCAAGCTCAAGAACAGGGTCACCTAAGCAGCAAAAATTTGCAATAAATAAAGCACTAGAACAAAAACTAATTGGACCATTGGAGGAGTCACATACCAAAGAATAATGCCCCAAAGCAGTTTTGAGAATGGAGCTTTGAGCAAGGAGAGCGAAAATGGCAGCAAGATGAGCTAGAACTCAGGTTTGAGCTGGTGGAGGATTTTTTTCTGGAGGAAGACGAAGTGTGTGGGTGCAAGAATAAGTGGAGGGGGCCCACATGGGGTCCACGAGGCAGGGGGCGTGCCCCAGGGGGGTAGGCGCGCCCTGTACCCTCATGGCCAGGTGGTGAAGCCCCCTAGTGTGTTCTCAGTGCCAATAATTCTTAAATATTCTAGAAAAAATCATATAAAATTTTCAGGACATTTGGAGAACTTTTATTTTCAGGGTATTTTTTTATTGCAAGGATAATTCAGAAAACAGACAGAAAATACTATTTTTGCTTTATTTAATCTAAATAACAGAAAAAGAGGGTACAGAGAGTTGTGCTTTCTAACTTCATCCATCTCATGCTCATCATAAGGAATCCACTAACAAAGTTGATCAAGTCTTGTTAACAAACTCTTTTCGAATAACATGAAACCGGAGAATTTTTGAATAACACTAAGTTAGCTAAACAGGGATATGCACATCCCCAACAATAAGAATATCATATTGCTTCTTGACAGTAGGAAGAGGGAATTCAAAACCTCCAATAGTAATCGTTGGAATTTTTCCAATAGAATTGATACTGTGGACTTGAGGTTGTTTCCTCGGAAATTGTACCATATGCTCATTACCATTAACATGAAAAGTGAAATTGCCTTTGTTGCAATCAATAACAGCCCCTGCAGTATTCAAAAAGGGTCTACCAAGGATAATCGACATACTATCGTCCTCGGGAAAATCAAGCATAACAAAGTCCGTCAAAATAATAACGTTTGCAACCACAACAGGCACATCCTCACAAATACCGACAGGTATAGCGGTTGATTTATCAGCTATTTGCAAAGATATTTTAGTAGGTGTCAACTTATTCAAATCAAGTCTACGATATAAAGAGAAAGGCATAACACTAACACCGGCTCCAAGGTCACATAGCAGTTTTAACATAGTTTCTTTTAATGGAGCATGGTATAGTTGGTACTCCTGGATCTCCAAGTTTCTTTGGTATTCCACCCTTAAAAGTATAATTAGCAAGCATGGTGGAAATTTCAGCTTCTGGTATCTTTCTTTTATTTGTAACAATATCTTTCATGTACTTAGCATAAGGATTCATTTTAAGCATAGCAGTCAAACGCATACGCAAAAAGAGAGGTCTAATCATTTCAGCAAAGCGCTCAAAATCCTCATCATCCTTTTTCTTGGATGGTTTAGGAGGAAAAGGCATGGGTTTCTGAACCCATGGTTCTCTTTCTTTACCGTGTTTCCTAGCAACGAAGTCTCTCTTATCATAACGTTGATTCTTTGATTGTGGGTTATCAAGATCAACAGTAGGTTCAATCTCTACATCATTGTTATTGCTAGGTTGAGCATCAACATGAACATCATCATTAACATTATCACTAGGTTCATGTTCATTACCCGATTGTGTTTCAACATCAGAAATAGAAATATCATTGGGATTCTCAGGTGTGTCAACAACAGGTTCACTAGAAGCATGCAAAGTCCTATCATTTTTCTTTTTCTTCTTCTTACAAGAACTAGGTGTGTCAACATTAGTTCTCTGAGAGTCTTGCTCAATTCTCTTAGGGCGGCCCTTAGGATACAAAGGTTCCTGAGTCATTTTACCCCCTCTAGTCACTACTCTAACAACATTTTCATTTTCTTATTATCTAATTCATTGAGCAAGTCATTCTGAGCTTTAAGCACTTGTTCTATGATAACCCACAAGTATAGGGGATCACAATAGTTTTCGGTAAGTAAGAGTGTCGAACCAAACGAGGAGCTAAAGGTAGAACAAATATTCCCTCAAGTTCTATCGACCACCGATACAACTCTACACACGCTTGACGTTCGCTTTACCTAGAACAAGTATGAAACTAGAAGTACTTTGTAGGTGTTTTTGGATAGGTTTGGAAGATAATAAAGAGCGCGTAAATAAAAAGTAGGGGATGTTTAGATAAAGAAACAATAAAGTTAGTGTAGCGGGTGTGGAAAAGTGGTGGTAGGAGTTGCGAAATTGTCCCTAAGCAATTGACTACTTTACTAGACCGATAGCAAGTTTTATGTGGGAGAGGCCACTGCTAGCATGTCATCCCTGACTTGGAATTCTATGCACTTATGATTGGAACTATTAGCAAGCATCCGCAACTACTAACGTTCATTAAGGTAAAACCCAACCATAGCATTAAGATATATTGGTCCCCCTTCAATCCCGTATGCATCAATTTCTATGCTAGGTTGAAGTTTTTGTTACTCTTGCCCTCCAATGCATAGTCCTATCAACATACAACTAACCCTATGGTGTGATCCACGCACGCGCTCATATGATGGGCACCAAAGGACAGCAACATAACCACAAGAAAATTAAATCAATCACATCAATTCATCAACCACCAATAGGACAACGAAAATCTACTCAGACATCATAGGATGGCAACACATCATTGGATAATAATATGAAGCATAAAGCACCATGTTCAAGTAGAGGGTACAACAGGTTGCGGGAGAGTGGACCGCTGTAGATAGATGGGGGAAGGTGATGGAGATGTTGGTGAAGATGGCGGAGGTGTTGGTGAAGATCGCGGTGATGATGTTGGCCCTCGGCGGTGTTCCGGCGCCACCGGAAGCGAGGGGGAGAGAGCCTCCCTCCTTCTTCTTCTTCCTTGACCTTCTCCCTAGATGGGAGAAGGGTTTCCCCTCTAGTCCATGGCCTCCATGGCACGGGAGAGCCCGAGAGCCCCTCCGAGATTGGATCTGTCTCTCTGTCTCTCTCCGTTTCTGCGTTCCCTAATTCTGCCCTTTCATCGTTTCTTATATATCCGGAGATCCATAACTCCGATTGGATTGAAACCTTCGCTTTGATTTTTTTCCCGAAAATTAGCTTTCTTGTGGCCGAAGAAGAGCATTAACCGCCTTACGGGGGGCCCACGAGGGTCAGGGGCGCGCCCCCTACCTCGTGGCTCCCTCGGGTACCGTCTCGCGTTGATTTTCTTCCCATATTTCACATATATTCCAAAAATATTCTCCATCCGTTTTTATCCCGTTTGGACTCCGTTTGATATGGATTTTCTGCGAAACAAAAAACATGCAACAAATAGGAACTCGCACTGGGTACTGGATCAATATGTTAGTCCCAAAAATTAGTGTAAAAAGTTGCCAAAAGTATATGAAAGTTGTAGAATATTGGCATGGAACAATCAAAAATTATAGATACGACGGAGACGTATCATTCTACTTGAGTGGTAACCATAGAAGCATGTTTACTAGTAAGTTTAAGTTCACCTTTAACTCTAGACATATAATCACTCAAGTGTTCAATCATATAAGCATTACGTTTCAATTGTCTACCAACATAAGCATTGAAGTTTTCTTGTTTAACAATAAAATTATCAAACTTATCCAAGCATTGGCTAGCAGACTTATAACGAAGAATATCACCTTCATCAAATCTATAGAGAGAATTTACCTTTACTATGTGTGTCGGGTTATCAAGACCATGTATCTCTTCAATAGGTGGTAAATTCTTAACATCTTCAGCTTTAATACCCTTTTCTTTCATAGATTTCTTTGCCTCTTGCATATCTTCAGGACTGAGAAATAGAATACCCCTTTTCTTTGGAGTTGGCTTAGGAGTTAGTTCAGGAAGTGTCCAATCATTTTCATTACTCAACATATTATTCAATAGCAATTCAGCTTGATCAACAGTTCTTTCCCTGAAAACACAGCCAGCACAACTATCCAGGTGGTCTCTGGAAGCATCAGTTAGTCCATTATAAAAGATATCAAGTATTTCATTTTTCTTGAGAGGATGATCAGGCAAAGCATTAAGTAATCAGAGAAGCCTCCCCCAAGCTTGTGGGAGACTCTCTTCTTCAATTTGCACAGAAATATATTTTCCCTTAAGGCGGCTTGTTTCTTATGAGCGGGGAAATATTTAGCAGAGAAGTAATAAATCATATCCTGGGGACTACGCACACAACCAGGATCAAGATAATTAAACCATGTTTTAGCATCACCCTTTAATGAGAACGGAAACAACTTAAGGATAAAGTAATAGCAAGTTTTCTCATTATTAGTGAACAGGGTGGCTATATAATTTAATTTTGTAAGATGTGCCACAATAGTTTCAGATTTGTAGCCATAAAAAGGATCAGATTCAACCAAAGTAATTAACTCAGGGTCGACAGAGAAATCATAATCCTTATCGGAAATACAGATGGGTGAAGTAGCAAAAGCAGGGTCATATTTCATTCTAGCATTCAAAGACTTTTCTTTCAGCTTCGATAATAGTTTCTTAAGATCACATCTATCATTGCAAGCTAAAAAGTCTCTAGCAGTTTCTTCATCCATAACATAACCCTCGGGCACAAGGCAATTCATATCTAGGGGGAAAATCTTCATCATCACTTTCATCAATATTATCTGTTTCAAAAATGTCATTCTCTCTAACCCTAGTAAGTTGTTCATCAAGAAATTCACCTAATGGCACAGTATTCACTACTGCAGGATGCTGCTAACGCGACACTACGATCAGAGACCCTTCGAGAAACTGTGTGTGATGCAATAATCGCAAACAGTGCTATATGAAAACCATGAGAAATGTGTAAAATGTTTGCGATGACGAATGCATCAAACACGGTTCAAGTTTTATTTGCGTGTGCGATGAAGGGCATATGGTTCAGTTCAATGAACTATTTGCGATGAGGAGGAACAAAAGAAACGGGCAGCCAGATGAAGGCGTGTGCGATACACAGCATACGGTTCACTCGAATGAACTATTTGTGATTAGGCAACAAAAAATTGGCCATCCAGATCAAGGTGTGTGTGATTGAGGGCACACGCTTCAGAAGGATTAACTGTTTGCGATTAGGCAACAGAATAGAAATGGGTCAGCCAGATCAAAGTGTCTGCGATTGATGGCATACACTTCACATGGATGAACTGTTTGCGATTAGTCACAACAAATTGAAACATTTAGATAGATCAATGTGTGTGCGCTAGACGGCCACACACATTCTAATTAAAAGAACCATGCACGATGGTGCTGACATTGCCTATTGCGGTGCACCCTATGGTGCAAACGCCATGTACGCGACCGAGAAGGCATACGTGCCCACGTTACGCCTTCCGGGAATAGTGCTGCACTTATAACCGTCAGTAAATTTTGAGCATGCGTCCCGTCACATTCCAAATTGCAAACCTGTTCACACCGATGAAAACCTAAATGATTTCCTACTTAGGAGCATATTACTACGCGGTTATAAATACTACTACTCCAAGATGACTGCACACTCCTCCTCAACTCCTCATCCACAAAAAGTCAAAAACAAACAAGTCATTCATCATCATTCCCTTGCGTCTGTCATGGCCAGCGTGAGTTCTGGGTCAAGAGATTGCCACCAGGGAGAGGCGAGCCTGGAAGCAGGAGCACGATAGATGTCCCGCCTCACCGCGAAAGCAGCCAACATGTCCTGTGGCACGGCCGTAGCAGCTGAGAGGTCCTGTCGCGCCGCTGAAGCAGCACGGAGGACCCACCGCGCCGTTGATGCAGCAGACTGGTCCGGCCGCACCGCAGAAGCAGAAGAGATGTCCCACCGCGCCGCGAATGCAGCAGAGATGTCCTCCCACACCGCGGCGGCCTAGGAAATTTCCTCGCGGGTAGGCGAGGACTCTTATAGGCGCATGTGTGTCCTCGTCCTCAGGCGGATGGATCATATCTCCAGGTGGGCGAGGTTGCAGGATGACCTGCAAGCCTCGTTTGAACAGTCTACCAATGTCATCCGGCAACTAAATGAGAGCAATGCAAAGCTTTGGGCCGAGCACGACCTGCTGAGGGCGAAGATCGTCGGAAGTGCGGAGCAGCAGGAGCAGACCATTGCCTTATTGAAGAGGACCGGCGTCATCGTCGAGAAAATTATGGACAAGAATGCCATGCTGCGGATCGAGCGCAGAAGGCTGGTGGAGGAATCACTAGACGCTCTCAAGCAGCATCTTGAGGACAAGAAAGAGCTCGTCGCCGCTCGCCGCGGAGATTAGTTCCTGTTGTGGCTTCCTTCTTCTTTTGCCCTTGTGTATATCGGGCGTTGCCGCATGTGGCTTTTTTTAATTATGTTTATAAATATGTAAGAAAATTATTATCCAATGTCATTGTCCTTATATTCATCATGCTTGCTATAAGTCACATTTGATGCTATATAGGTTTGTCAGATCTTACATCAAGATCCGTGCAAAACTTTCTTTTCAGATTTTCATTTTTCTCTCTTAAATTTTAGTCCAGTGAGGCATATAGCCACGCCGTAGAACAGGTGCTCGGGCGCCATTAATGGAGACGTTGGGAGGGAGGTGCATGGCGGGTAGCGGTCAAAAGGGCTCTCCTCCTGATGAGCACGCGCAGGGATCTGATCGCACGCCTCTCGTACTCAAATAGCTACCCCGCACGACGCCTCCTAGCCAATAAAAAAAGGGGATGCGTGGACGCACGTAATTGGTAAGTCGAACGCCCATGGTTTCAATAATACTTGTGTTTCCGATTTGTAACATGACAACACTTGTTCCAAAATGACTTTGTTGATTGTTAATGTGTGCGCCTTCGCAAATCGGACAGAAAAAGTACCACAGCATGTTGGTGCCATGTCATGAGACCATACCAAGTTTCATGATTTTCAGGCGTGTTTTGGAATTACAGGAATTAAAAAACCAAGTTTCTCAATCTTTCCGGTCGAGCCACAACGCCCAGATGTTTGAATTTCACTCTCATCTCTTGCATGGGACCTGGAAATTCACCCAAGGACACACATGTGATTTTTCAAACAACTTTGGTGCACTGGAGCATGTGCTTGTAGTTCAAATTTGAATTATGCACATTAAATGCCAAGAAACTCAAGTAATGTATAAAAAAGGCCAAACAAACCCGGAATAATTCCAAAATTTAGCACGGTACTTATATTTGGTCTAATATGGCTGTGTAAAAAAATTAAGGCGGGAGAAGGTAGTGTACATATGTCATTTCGCACACGGAGGTGACACGTTTCCTCTCGGAACCACGAGCTTCCTTGAGGGAAGCTCCGGTTTGCAAGAAGCTTACACCAAAGCTTGTCCCAATTCGGCCAAAAAAATTAGCATAGCATGTTCGTGCCAGTTCATGACACCACGCCAAGTTTCATGATTTTCAGGCATGTTTTGGAATTACAGGAATTAAAAAACCAAGTTTCTCAATCTTTCCGGCCGAGCCACGACGCCCAGATGTTTGACTTTCACTCCCATATCTTGCATGGGACCTAGAAATTCACCCAAGGACACACATGTGATTTTTCAAACAACTTTGGTGCACTGGAGCATGTGCTTATAGTTAAAATTTTAATTATGCACATTAAATGCCCAGAAACTCAATTAATGTATAAAAAAGGCGAAACGAGCCCGGAATAATTCCAAAATTTAGCACGGTACTTTTATTTGGTCTAATTTGGCTGTGTAAAAAAATAATGGCGGGAGAAGGCAGTGTACGTATGTCATTTCGCGCACGGAGGTTGCACGTTCCCTCTCGGAACCACGAGCCTTCTTGAGGGAAGCTCCGGTTTGCAAGAAGCTTACAGCACAGCTTGTCCCAATTCGGCCAAAAAAAATACCGCAGCATGTTGGTGCCATGACATGACACCACGCCAAGTTTCATGATTTTCAGGCGTGTTTTGGAATTACAGGAATTATAAAACCAAGTTTCTCAATCTTTCCGACCGAGCCACGATGTCCGGATGTTTGAATTTCACTCCCATCTCTTGCATGGGACCTAGAAATTCACCCAAGGACACACATGTGATTTTTCAAACAACTTTGGTGCACTGGAGCCTGTTCTTGTAGTTCAAATTTGAATTATGCACATTAAATGCCCATAAACTCAATTAATGTATAAAAAAGGCGAAACGAGCCCGGAATAATTCCAAAATTTAGCACGGTACTTCTATTTGGTCTAATCTAGATGCGTAAAGAAATGAAGGCGGGAGAAGGCAGTGTATGTATGTCATTTCGCACACGAGGTGACACGTTCCCTCTCGGAACCACGAGCCTTCTTGAGGGAAGCTCCGGTTTGCAAGAAGCTTACACCAAAGCGTGTCCCAATTCGGCCAAAAAAATTACCACCGCATGTTGGTGCCATGACATGACACCACGCCAAGTTTCATGATTTTCAGGCGTGTTTTGGAATTACAGGAATTTAAAAACCAAGTTTCTCAATCTTTCCGGCCGAGCCACGATGCCCAGATGTTTGAACTTCACTCCCATATCTTGCATGGGACCTAGAAATTCACCCAAGGACAAACATGTGATTTTTCAAACAACTTTGGTGCACTGGAGCCTATGCTTGTAGTTCAAATTTGAATTATGCATATGAAATACCCAAAAACTCAATTAATATATAAAAAGGCAAAACGAGCCCCGAATAATTCCAAAATATAGCACGGTACTTCCATTTGGTCTAATCTGGTTGTTTAAAAAATTAAGGCGGGAGAAGGAAGTGTACGTATGTCGTTTTGCACACGGAGGTGACAAGTTCCCTCTCGGAACCACGAGCCTTCTTGAGGGAAGCTCTGGTTTGCAAGAATCTTACACCAAAGCTTGTCCCAATTTGGCCAAAAAAATTACAGCAGCATGATTGTGCCATGACATGACACCACGGCAAGTTTCATGATTTTCAGGCGTGTTTTGGAATTACATGAATCAAAAAAGCAAGTTTCTCAATCTTTCCAGCCGAGCCACGACGCCCAGATGTTTGAATTTCATTCCCATCTCTTGCATGGGGCCTAGAAATTCACCCAAGGACAAACATGTGATTTTCAAATAATTTTGGTGCACTGGAGCCTGTGCTTGTAGTTCAAATTTAAATTATGCACATTAAATTCCCAGAAATTCAATTAATGTGTAAAAAAGGCCAAACAAACCCGGAATAATTCCAAAATTTAGCACGGTACTTCTATTTGGTCTAATCTGAATGTGTAAAAAAATAAGGCGGGAGAAGGCAGTGTACGTATGTCGTTTCGCACACGGAGGTGACACGTTCCCTCTCGGAACCACGAGCCTTCTTAAGGGAAGCTCCGGTTTGCAAGAAGCCTACACCAAAGCTTGTCCCAATTCGGCCAAAAGAATTACCGCAGCATGTTCGTGCCATGTCATGACACCATGCCAAGTTTCATATTTTTCAGGCGTGTTTTAGAATTACAAGAATTAAAAAACCAAGTTTCTCAATCTTTCTGGCCGAGACACGATGCCCAGATGTTTAAATTTCAGTCCCATCTCTTGCCTGGGACCTAGAAATTCACCCAAGGACACACATGTGATTTTTCAAACAACTTTGGTGCACTGGAGCCTGTGCTTGTAGTTCAAATTTGAAATATGCACATTAAATGCCCAGAAACTCAACTAATGTATAAAAAGGCCAAACGAACATGGAATAATTCCAAAATTTAGCATGATACTTCTATTTGGTCTGATCTATCTGTGTAAAAAAATTAAGACGGGAGAAGGCAGTGTACGTATGTCGTTTCGCACACGGAGGTGACACGTTCCCTCTCGGAACCACGAGCCTTCTTGAGGGAAGCTCCGGTTTGCAAGAAGCCTACACCAAAGCTTGTCCCAATTCGGCCGAAAAAATTACCGCAGCATGTTTGTGCCATGTCATGACACCATGCCAAGTTTCATGATTTTTTGGCATGTTTTGGAACTACAAGAATTAAAAAACCAAGTTTCTCAATCTTTCCGGCCGAGCCACGACGCCGGGATGTTTGAATTTCAGTCCCATCTCTTGCATGGGACCTAGAAATTCACCCAAGGACACACATGTGATTTTTCAAACAACTTTGGTGCACTGGAGCGTGTGCTTGTAGTTAAAATTTGAATTATGCACAGTAAATGCCCAGAAACTCAATTAATGTATAAAAAAGGCCAAACGAACACAGAACAATTCCAAAATTAAGCATGATACTTCTATTTGGCCTAATCTGGCTGTGTAAAAAAATTAAGGCGGGAGAATGCAGTGTACGTATGTCGTTTCGCACACGGAGGTGACACGTTCCCTCTCGGAACCATGAGTTCTTGAGGGAAGCTTCGGTTTGCAAGAAGCCTACACCAAAGCTTGTCCCAATTCGGCCAAAAAAATTACTATAGCATGTTCGTGCCATGTCATGACACCATGCCAAGTTTCATGATTTTCAGGCGTGTTTTGGAATTACAGGAATTAAAAAACCAAGTTTCTCAATCTTTCCGGCCGAGCCACGAAGCCCAGATGTTTGAATTTCAGTCCCATCTCTTGCATGGGACCTAGAAATTCACCCAAGGACACATGATGTCTACTTCACAACCTTCTTCTTGTAGACGTTGTTGGGCCTCCAAGTGCAGAGGTTTGTAGGACAGTAGTAAATTTCCTCAAGTGGATGACCCAAGGTTTATCAATCCATAGGAGGCGTAGGATGAAGATGGTCTCTCTCAAGCAACCCTGAAACCAAATAACAAAGAGTCTCTTGTGTCCCCAACACACCCAATACAATGGTAAATTGTATAGGTGCACTAGTTCGGCGAAGAGATGGTGATACAAGTGGTATATGGATAGTAGATAATGGTATTTGTAATCTGAAATTATAAAAACAGCAAGGTAGCAAGTGATAAAAGTGAGCGTAAACGGTATTGCAATGCGTGGAAATAAGGCCTAGGGTTCATACTTTCACTAGTGTAAGTCCTCTCAACAATAATATCATAATTGGATCACATAACTATCCCTCAACATGCAACAAAGAGTCACTCCAAAGTCACTAATAGAGGAGAACGAACGAAGAGATTATGGTAGGGTACGAAACCACCTCAACGTTATTCTTTCCAATCAATCCGTTGGGCTATTCCTATAACTGTCACAAACATCCCTAGAGTTCGTACTAGAATAACACCTTAAGACACAAATCAACCAAAACCCTAATGTCACCTAGATACTCCAATGTCACCTCAAGTATCCGTGGGTATGATTATATGATATGCATCACACAATCTCAGATTCATCTATTCAACCAACACAAAGGACCTCAAAGAGTGCCCCAAAGTTCTACCGGAGAATCACGACGAAAATGTGTGCCAACCCCTATGCATAGGTTCATGGGCGGAACCCGCAAGTTGATCACCAAAACATACATCAAGTGAATCACGTGGTATCCCATTGTCAACACAGATACGCACGGCAAGACATACATCAAGTGTTCTCGAATCTTTAAAGACTCAATCCGATAAGATTAGTTCAAAGGGGAAACTCAATTCATTACAAGATAGTAGAGGGGGGAAGAAACATCATAGGATCCAAATATAATAGCAAAGCTCGCGATACATCAAGATCGTATCACCTCAAGAACACGAGAGAGAGAGAGAGAGATCAAACACATAGCTACTGGTACATACCCTCAGCCCCGAGGGAGAACTACTCCCTCCTTGTCATGGAGAGCACTAGGATGATGAAGATGGCCACCGGAGAAGGATTTCCCCCTCCGGCAGGGTGCCGGAACAGGTCTAGATTGGCTTTTGGTGGCTACGGAGGCTTCTGGCGGCGGCACTCCCGATCTATTGTGTTCACGGATGTTTTTAGGGTATATGGATATATATAGGCGGAAGAAGTACGTCAGGGGGGCCACGAGGGGCCCACGAGGGTGGAGGGCGCGCGCCCCCTGCCTCGTGGCCTCCTCGCAGGTCCCCCGACGTGCACTCCAAGTCTTCTGGGCTTCTTTCCTTCCAAAAATGAGTTCCATGAAGTTTCAGGTCAATTGGACTCCGTTTGATTTTCCTTTTCTTCGAAACCCTAAAACAGGGTAAAAACAGAAACTGGCACTGGGCTCTGGGTTAATAGGTTAGTCCCAAAAATGATATAAAAGTGTATAACAAAGCCCATAAACATTCAAAATAGTAGATAATATAGCATGGAGCAATAAAAAATTATAGATACGTTGGAGACGTATCAACACACATGTGATTTTTCAAACAACTTTAGTGCACTGGAGCCTGTTCTTGTAGTTCAAATTTGAATTATGCACATTAAATGAGCAGAAACTCAATTAATGTATAAAAAAGGCCAAACGAACACGGAATAATTCCAAAATTTAGCATGGTACTTCTATTTGGTCTAATCTGGCTGTGTAAAAAAAATTAAGGCGGGAGAAGGCAGTGGATGTATGTCGTTTCACACACGGAGGTGACACGTTCCCTCTTGGAACCACGAGCCTTCTTGAGGGAAGCTCCAATTTGCAAGAAGCCTACACCAAAGCTTGTCCCAATTAGGGCAAAAAAATTACCGCAACATGTTCGTGCCATGTCATGACACCATGCCAAGTTTCATGATTTTCAGGCGTGTTTTGGAACTACAGGAATTAAAAAACCAAGTTTCTCAATCTTTCTGGCCGAGCCACGACGCCCAGATGTTTGAATTTCACTCCCATCTCTTGCATGGGACCTAGAAATTCACCCAATGACACACATGTGATTTTTCAAACAACTTTGGTGCACTGGAGCATCTGCTTGTAGTTCAAATTTGAATTATACACATTCAATGCACAGAAACTCAATTAATGTATAAAAAAGTCCAAACAAACACGGAATAATTCCAAAATTTAGCATGATACTTCTATTTGGTCTAATCTGCCTGTGTAAAAAAATTAAGGCGGTAGAAGGCAGTGTATGGATGTTGTTTCGCACACGGAGGTGACATGTTCCCTCTCGGAACTAGGAGCCTTCTTGAGGGAAGCTCCGGTTTGCAAGAAGCTTACACCAAATCTTGTCCCAATTCGGCCAAAAAAATTACTGCAGCATGTTGGTGCCATGTCATGACACCATGCCAAGTTTCATGATTTTCAGCCGTGTTTTGGATTTACAGGAATTAAATAACCAAGTTTCTCAATCATTCCAGCCGAGCCACGACAACCAGATGTTTGAATTCTATTCCCATTTCTTGTGTGGGACCTATAAATTCACCCAAAGACACACATGTGATTTTTCAGCAAACTTTGGTGCATTGGAGCATGTGCTTGTAGTTCAAATTTGAATTATGCACATTAAATGCCTAGAAACTCAATTAATGCATAAAAATGCCAAACGAACCCGGAATAATTCCAAATTTAAACACAACACTCATGTAATAGTTGCATGTTCACTGTACATAAATGTTCTAACAATTCAAACACCATCCTTTCTCCGTAACATCATTTTGTCTTTCAAAACATAATGAAAAAATCGGGTATACTACAAACAGTTTACTAGAAAGAATCGTGTGGGATGCGATATAAAATATCTTGGCGCACTGTCTTGTCTGGCTTACGCAGGAAGCTTCATCATCTACAGTACACCGCCACCTCTTGAACCACACTTGCGCGCCAGTTTCTCGCGGCACCGAGCGAATATTTTTTGCCACCACGGAATATCTATCTCCCCGCCCCCTCCCTCCTACCAAAAGCCACATTTTCCACTGTTCCTCCTTGCTTTCCAAGTTCAAGCCTTCACAGCTGCTTACTGGCAGCTCAGCCTCCTCCGCCAGCGACCCTTCTTCTTGCAGCGCCGCCTCCTCGCCGGCTACCCTTCTTCTTGCAGCGCCGCCTCCTCGCCGGCGACCCTTCTTCTTGCAGCGCCGCCTCCTCGCCGGCTACCCTTCTTCTTGCACGCGCCTCCTCGGACCCTTCTTCTGCAGCGCCGCCTCCTCGCCGGCGACCCTTCTTCTTGCTGCGCGGCCTCCTCGCGCCGACCCTTCTTCTTGCTACGCGGCCTCGTCGATATGGTCAGGTAATCCACACCCCACCCACACCATCCTCCTCCTTTCCCGCCCTCCCATGCATGCCCCTCCCGGCGACACCTTCCACCGAAATCACTGCCCCCCTCCTCCAATTAAGCGCCGCCCACAACCATTTTACACACAGTATAACGTGGAGCTGAGTAGCATGCGGCCGCACCGCGAACGAGGTCGCTATGGCTGACATGCGTGTCGACCGCCAGATCTTGGAGGAGCACCTCGTCTTCGAGGCCACCGCGACACCGCCGCGCGGTTGTCTACTTTAAAATACAGTTCGTAATGTTTTCTCGAGGCCACCGCCAGTGCCTTCTAGTGATTTGTCCTCTGTAATGTTAATATGCAATCTGATGTTCAGTTAATAGTTTGGTCCTCTGAAATGTAATGTTCAGTTAACACTTTGGTCCAACAATTGCTACATTTCGTAGTACTGTTCTCAAGCATTCTTTGTTTTGTTAACTGTCTTATCTTCTAGTACATGTTTCTATTCTGCAATGTCGTGCTCAGTTAACTATTTTGGTTCATTTGGTCTGTTGTCCATTTAACTGTTTGGTTCTGTTCTGCAATTTGATTTTCATTTGTTGTGGGTACAATTTTGTATTATTATGCATGTGACACCAATCGAATTTGGCTATACTCAATACATATTCTACTGATAGTATGGCAACTCTCAGTTAACCTGATCAAGATCTTCCTTATGTGTGTTGCAGGGAAACAATGGGAGACACTGTGGTTTACCATCGAGGTTTGTTCAAGCAGGGTCCTTTGGCTAATAGCACATTATTGTGCAGTTGCAGGAATCATTCTAATATTTAGGTTTCTTACAATTTGGTCTTGCACATGTAGGTCCTGCTGTCAGAGGCTTAGACCCACTGTTCGACCCATTTTGCATATGGGGAAATGAGATGTCCATGAATATCAGTCAAGTCAAGAAACTCAGAAAGATTGTTAGGATGAAGAAACTTGCGACAAATAACAGCAAGATCTTTGTTTGCACAATGAAGAAGACATCAGTCAACTATAGGATGGTACCAACTCTTTTACCTTGTTTTTACCCCTTGCGCCATTTCAAAATTTACAACAGCGATTTATGCATAGCTTTGTTTTCAGTACTTTTCAAAGCAGTTCACTGATGATTACCTCTCAAACCACCTGCATGGTCAAGAGGCGAGGAAGGTATTCATTCAACACCCACGGTACAATATTGAAGTCTTGCTGAAGAGGACGAAGGTTGGGCGGGAAATTATCCATAGCCACTGGCCTAAAGTTGCAAGGACATTCAACATCACTAAAGGCTCAATATTTGCCTTCCGCTTCTGCAGTTTCCCAGATGAGATTCATCTGTCTATTTACCGTGTATGATGCTACTTTCCAAAGTTTTTGATGCTGCATGTGAAACTTGGTGCTGTTGTGTAATGGTGTAACTGAGTGCCGAAGCTATCTGATGTAATTCGATTATGAAATCCTAGGTTGCTTTTATATGGATATGAAATATCTGGCATGTTTTATAAGAAATATCAGTTTGATTAGTACATGGATTATCAATAATAGGCTAATTACCCTGCTTATTGGGGTTTTCTATTGCAAACGGTTACTCAGACAGCACTGTGGGTGATGAACTCAAACAACCCGCACGGTTTCTAGAAAGTAGGCGTGTTCGATCAACTAACAATCACACACGGCTTCCGGCAGCGAACTATTTGCGTTAGGCCACCTTGACACACGTTTCCACACAAAGACTGTGTGGGATGTACATACCTACGGAAATGATTTTCTGGGATTCACTGTGTGGGATGTACATACCTACGGAAATGATTTCTGGGATTCACCGTGTGGGATGAACATACCTACGGAAATGATTTCTGGGATTCACCGTGTGGGATGTACATACCTACGGAAATGATTTCTGGGATTCACCGTGTGGGATGTACATACCTACGGAAATGATTTCTGGGATTCACCGTGTGGGATGTACATACCTATGGAAATGATTGGGTTTCCATGCCTCGCCCGATCGCACACGGCCCCAGCCTGAGTCCCACGAGGGCCTATCCCTGACAATTCTGGTCATGTGGGAAGGACCCCCAAATACCGTCGGTTCCAAATACCGTCGCGGAAAGGGGTTTTAAACCGTTTGTTTAGGACGTCGCTGTACCAGTGATTATCAAGCATAGAAGTAGTTTCATCATAAGCATCATGCATAGCAGAAGTGGCAGGTGTAGGTGTTGCAAGTTTACTCAAAACAGAAGGTGAATCAAGTGCCGAGCTAGATGGAAGTTCCTTACCTCCCCTCGTAGTTGAGGGAAAAATCTTGGTTCTTTCATCTTTCAAGTTCCACATAGTGATCAACAGATATAAATCCCAAGTGACTCAAAGAATAGAGATATGCTCCCCCGGCAACGACACCATAAAATAGTCTTGATAACCCACAAGTATGGGGGATCACAACAATTTTCGAGGGTAGAGTATTCAACCCAAATTTATTGATTCGACACAAGGGGAGCCAAAGAATATTCTCAAGTATTAACAGTTGAGTTGTCAATTCAACCGCACCTGAAAGCATAATATCTGCAGCAAAGTATTTAGTAGCAAAGTAATATGGAAGTAACGGTAATGGTGGCAAAAGTAACAATAGTAGTTTTGTAGTGATTGTAACAGTGGCAACGGAAAAGTAACTAAGCAAAGATCAATATGTGAAAAGCTCGTAGGCAATGGATCAGTGATGGATAATTATGTTGGATGCGATTCCTCATGCAACAGTTATAACATAGGGTGACACAGAACTAGCTCCAGTTCATCAATGTAATGTAGGCATGTATTCCGAATATAGTCATACGTGCTTATGGAAAAGAACTTGCATGGCATCTTTTGTCCTACCCTCCCGTGGCAGCGGGGTCCTATTGGAAACTAAGGGATATTAAGGCCTCCTTTTAATAGAGTACCGGAACAAAGCATTAACACTTGAATACATGAACTCCTCAAACTATGCCATCACCGGTGATTGTCCCGATTATTGTCACTTCGGGGTTAAGGATCATAACACATAGTAGGTGACTATGAACTTGCAAGATAGGATCAAGAACTCACATATATTCATGAAAACATAATAGGTTCAGATCTGAAATCATGGCACTCGGGCCCTAGTGACAAGCATTAAGCATAGCAAAGTCATAGCAACATCAATCTCAGAACATAATGGATACTAGGGATCAAACCCTAACAAAACTAACTCGATTACACGATAAATCTCATCCAACCCATCACCGTCCAGCAAGCCTACGATGGAATTACTCACGCACGGCGGTGAGCATCATGAAATTGGTGATGGAGGAAGGTTGATGATGACGATGGTGATGGATTCCCCTCTCCGGAGCCCCGAACGGACTCCAGATCAGCCCTCCCGAGAGAGATTAGGGCTTGGCGGTGGCTCCGTATCGTAAAACGCGATGAATCCTTCTCTCTGATTTTTTTCTCCCCAACGTGAATATATAGAGTTGGAGTTGAGGTCGGTGGAGCCTCAGGGGGCCCACGAGACAGGGGGTGCTCCCCCACCCTCATGGACAGGGTGTGGGCCCCCTGACGTTGATTATTTCGCCAGTATTTTTTATATATTCCAAAATTGTTCTCCGTGAAGTTTCAGGTCATTCCGAGAACTTTTATTTCTGCACAAAAATAACTCCATGGCAATTCCGCGGAAAACAGCGCCAGTCCGGGTTAGTTCTATTCAAATCATGCAAGTTGAGTCCAAAACAGGTCAAAAGTGTTTGGAAAAGTAGGTACGATGGAGACGTATCAGTCACTGCCGCCAACTGGGAAAGCTAGGCAAGTGATATTCAAGGAGATGGCGGAGTTGGAAGCCATGTACTAGGCGTCCTGTGAACACTACAAAAAATAAGACACATCCAGACATTTTGGGCCGAATGAAATTTTTTCCTGTCATACTTATGACACTTCTACGACGATAATTGTGACAAAACCCGGTATCATCATAGATGTGGTGGGCTCCTACTTCTATGACAAAAATCATGAGAGAAAATGGGCTTTTCATCCTGGGCAGGCCGGAGATGCAGCTGCATGACATTCTTTGGGCCGTCCATGACGGAAAAATCATGGTAGAAGCGAGGGCAAGGAAAATACCGGGGAGTTCCCGATTACGGTGGGTGGTCGGGGGCCGAGCGATGCGTGTTTCTCTTGTACATACGCGAATGTGTGCGAGGCGTTGTGCTCTAACTGAACCCGAGCGAGGCGTTGGGATCTAACTTAACCCGAGCGATTGCACTGCAGGCTACGCGTTACTGAACCCGAGCGATCGATCGATCCCTTGCTGCTAACTAAACCCGAGTGATTCCTTCGCTACTGCTGCTAAGTGAAGCCGATCAAACACTGCTACCTTCTTCCCTTGATGAACAATGAGCATTGTTGGGGGGGGGGGTGGATGAACAGTTCCCGGTGGGGGGTTGGATGAACAGGACCCCGTGGTAGTAGAGGCCGTTGCCGCTGGATGAACAGGACCCCGATTGATCGAGCCGATGGGTGAACAGGACGTTGTGGAGGGGTGGATGAACAGGACCCTGTGGAGGGCTGGTTGAACAGTAGCCAGTGGAGGGCTGGAACAGTAGCCCGTGGAGGGGTGTTTGAATAGGACGCCGTGGAGAGGACTGGTTGAACAGCAGCGGGTGGAGGAGCGCGCGGTGGAGGCTCGATAAACAGGAGCCCGTGGATGAATAGTTGCAGGTGGAGGCTGGAGGAGGTCGACGGTGGATGAACAGTAGCTCGTGGAGGTAGTCGACGGTGGATGGACAGTAGCCTGTGGAGGCAGTCGACGGTGGAGATGAACAATACCCTGTGGAGTCCCGTTTTGCGGTACGCCACACCCCTCCTGATGAACAGGACCCCTGTTTCGACCGTACCGCTCCAACACAAGTCTGTTTCCTCCGTTTTGCGGTACGCCACACCCCTCCCGATCAACAGGACCCCGTTTCCACTGTAGGAGGTCTAAGAGAAGTCTGTATCCTCCATTTTGCGGTATGCCAGACCCCTCCCGATGAACAGGATCCCGTTTCGACCGTGGCCGGTCGAACACAAGGCCGTTTCCTCCGTTCTGCGGTACGCCAGGCCTCGTTTCCATCAGCTGTTCCGTCCAAGCCGGTTGACTCCCGATGAACACGACGACGCATTCCGTTCCGACCCAGCCGATTGCCTCCCCATGATCATGACGATGGCGCTGCTTCTCCTTCTGACCCAGCCATGTACACGAGCCCTGGCTGTACGTATGCGCGAGTGGGCATTTGAGACCCCATATGTACGTACGTGGCCATATTTTCTTTCTTGCACCCTGGCCGTTGTATGTAAGTGTACATGCTACATGCCCACCTCTACTATGACACGTGCGCGCCTCTACTACGACACGTGTGCGCCTCTACTATGACACGTGCGCGCCTCTACTACGACACGTGCGCGGCTCTACATCGACTAGTATGTACGTACACATTCGTGACCAGAATGACAACGCTACATACGCTTCGACCAGGTGGGTCCCGATTGTCAGGCACTTCCTTGCATGTGAAGATGTAGCTGGTGGGTCCCAATAGTCAGGGGGCGAATCATTTTTTGCCCGTAATATGGACGCACTTCCTTGCGCGCGAAGATGTAGCTGGTGGGTCCCAGCAGTCAGGGGGAAACATTGTTTTCACGAAATACGGTGGCCCGTCTAGTGGGTCCCTGCTGCCAGGTGGATGAATCATTATTTTCCGCATAATAAGGAGGCACTTCCTTGCTGCGGCCGTGGACCCAGCTGTCAGCCTCTCCACGTACAGTACTCTTCCGATGGAAGTCGGTCGTTGACCACATTGACCACGCCGCGCCGAGAGCACCAAGGCGGTGGATGACGGTGAGACCTAGGAAGGGGATGACGCGGAGCCGGGGAAGACACGCCAGTGGATGCCCACGTGGAGAGGAGTACGAGGGTTCACTGGTTCGGTTGCGGTGTGAAGCCGCCGTCGCCGCAGGGCCTGGCCAGCGATGGGAGTAGTAGGGGGCGGTGAGGCCTCCGCGGCAGCACAGCCGGCCACGGGAGGCAGGAGCAGGCGGCATGACCGGCTCTTCTTTGGGTGGCTGGAGCAAGAAGACCAGAGGTTGAAGAAGCACTCGGCCGTTGGATGGACATCGTACGGTCACTGGAGCTAGAATCGTTCATAGTGACTAAGTTGACAAAGCCCTCCGTCCTCATCAACTTAGTCGGCCACATGTCAGCCTCCCACTATGCAGGGGGAGTATTCATTTTTTGTGCGTAATAAGGAGGCACTTCCTTGCGTGCGAAGATATAGCTAGTGGGTCCGACCTGTCAGCGGGGGGAACGTTTTTTCACGGAATACAGAGGCCCTTCTGGTGGGTCCCAGATGTTAGGTGGAGGAATCATTATTTTGCGTGTAATAAGGAGGCATTTACTTGTGTGTGGCCGTGGACCCAGCTGTCAGCCTCTCCACGTAAAGTCCACATCCGATGGATTTCTTTGTTGACCATGTTGACCATGGCGCGCCGAGAGCACCAGGGCAGTGGACGACGGCGAGGCCTAGGAAGGGAACGACAAGGAGCCGGGGAAGACCCGACAGTGGCTGCCTACACGGTGGGGAGTACGAGGGTTGGCTGGTTCGGCTGCCATCGCTAGAAAATAACAGGAGGTGTGGGTGAGTAGAGGGATAGCCAGGCCAGGGACGCGAGTATGGTGGGGCCGTGAGGCCTTCTAGGCAGCACAGCCGGCCACGGGAGGTGGGAGCAGGCGGTTCCGCCGGCGCTGGTTTGGGCGGCTGGAGCAGGAAGATCAGAGACTGAAGAAGCACGATTGTCGTTAGATTGACATCTAACGATATGACGCTGGTAGACTCGATTGTCGACTAAGTTTCTTTTTTGAGAAACCTTGTGTACGCATGAACTTAGTAGGCCCACAAGTCAGCCTCCAAATCTATGGCAGACAACATAGAGCCCATTTGCTAATTTTTAATAATTTGCAGCCCATTTGCTAATTCTTAAGTAATTTATTACAGCCCATTCTCTTCCCAGGACCACGGTCAAAAAGTGGAACCTTATTTTGCATATTTCGGTGGAGTTCGAACTGTTGTAATCCTGAAATGATAAACATTTTTAAGAACTTATTGATTTGCCAAAAAATCGTTTTGTTTTTGTAAGCAAACAAGACGTGGGACAATTGAGTGTGTTTAAGGGAAAACCAGTGGTAAAAAAATCAGCGCTGGGAGGGAAAACAACAACAAAAATAAGGATGTAAATATGAAAAGGGAACTTTATGTATTTTCAATATAATGATACGTGTATATGAACTAGTAAAACTATAGGTAGAGATTAGAAAACGGAAGTAGGACATGGCGTTTCAAGAGGAAACTAGAACTGGGATGTGTGTTTGATTCAGTAAAAAACTGCCTGCGGATGTTGTAAGACAAAATATAACTAACGTTGGCGGGCCAGAGGCCAGTAGATACCTGCTGGATCTTTGTGCCCCGTTGTCGTCATAGCACTACTGCAGGATGCTGCTAACGCGACACTACGATGAGAGACCCTTTGACGAAACTGTGTGTGATGCATTAATCGCAAATGGTGATATAAAAAACCCGTCAAAAAGGTGCAAAACGTTTGTGATGGATGATATATCAAACACGGTTCAGATTTTAGTTGCGTGTGTGATGAGGGGCATACGGTTGATCTATACGAACTGTTTGCGATGAGACAGAACAACAGAAATGGGCCGCCAGGTCAAGGTGTGTGCGATATACGGCATACAGTTCCCTCCGACGAACCGTTTGCAATGATTGAGGTGAACACAAAGGATTCAGCGTAACAAGATGTGTGTGATACCCGGCAAATAGGTCGGTAATCAGAATTGTGTGTGATCATTATAGACAGCCCATACGGTATTTTGTGTGAATTGTGTGCTCATCAGGGCACATAGTTCAACAAACCAACTTGTGGGCGATAATGTAGAAGATCTCTGTTGAATACATATTACTAATCGTCTGCGATGAGATTGACAGGATAAACAGAGATATATACAGTCTGCTTAATTTATTCCTTCTTCTTGTTGTTGCTGTTGGATGGCCCCGCGACATCATCTTGGCAAGGACGCTTCTTGCCGCTGACCGTTGGCTTTTCATCGTCGCCGCCGCCGTCATCGTCGTTGCTGTCGTTGTCGTCCTCCTCCTCGTTCGACCATTCCTCCTCACCGTCATTGTCGTCCTCTTCTTTGTCCTCTGACGACTCCTCGTCCATCTGATTGTCGTCTGACAACTCCGGAGGCGGCGTCCCTTCCATGAACCGGATAAAATCAAGGTCTGGGCTCGACGCCGGACTCATGGAAGACGAGCGGGATGATTCCGATGTTGACCTATCATCGGGCACCAGAC
The DNA here is from genome assembly GCF_003073215.2 of Triticum urartu. Lineage (NCBI taxonomy): Eukaryota > Viridiplantae > Streptophyta > Magnoliopsida > Poales > Poaceae > Triticum > Triticum urartu. The sequence continues at coordinate 248,355,999 of NC_053022.1, read as the reverse complement.
TGCTAGCCGAACTATCGTCCTCGCTGTCGCTCGACATGGCTGCAGAGTGTGTGCCAGTGTGTAGCGCGGCCTGCCGGGGACGATGAAGATGGTGGACACTTCAGCGGGGTATGCAGAGAAGAGGAGTTGCCAATTGAAGCAGGGGTTGACGTATTATCTCACCGCTGATATAATCAATCGCAATTATTTGTACCCAGTCGCTCCAAATTCCCGGGGTTGCGTAGGACTCCTATTGGCTATTTGGCTGGTTTCCTTTTTCAGGATAAAAACAAGGAACGAGTTTTGGGATTATGCACCGATACCGGTACGAACGGAGTAGGACAGTTGGCAAGCAATACATTGAGATCTTCTTATTGATAAAGCCAGTAATAATCAAACTAGAAAGGGAAAGAAAAAGATAAAGAAAAATATATGCACGAATCTTCGTGTAACATCAATGGCATAGGACCTAGACGTGCATTACTTAGAGCACATCTAGATGTGGCTTAGCAATACTGTCAAACAAAACCCCTAATCATCATTGCAAACAGCGCATAGAACATGGCTAATGCGACAACCACAACTACACATGCTAGTTCCTTCTTGTCTCTTTCTTTCATCTGTTGCCTGTGATTGATTCTTTCTTGCTTCATCGTACTAATTGTACATTCCAGATCAGCCAGTTTCTTCTTCAGCTTTACGTTATCTTCCGCGAGCTTGGTGATAACACTTCGAGCCCTGCCATGCCATTCTTCATCTAGCCAGTTAACAAAGGCACAAGCCTCATATCCCTGCCAATGTTAAATAGTATTCTGGATGAGCGGTGGCATTAACTGAAGTAAAATGATGAACTTAATTAGCACTAACCTCTAAGGGGAAACTGAGAAACCGCCTGCCAATGTCAAATCCTTCCGTGCATACACGTCGAGCGGGAGTGTGCCCGTGCACACAACTCAGCTTTTGGTACTTCTCGGTGGCGCAAAACTCAGAGTCGAACTCGTGTCGCGGGAGTCTTGAGTCATGCTCCGGATCCGGCGGCAGATCGCTTTCCTGGGGGGGGGGTCATTTAGGATGGATTCAACAAGGAGCTATACTTTGTACATGCTAAAATAGATCGGGGTAGATTGGAACCTAACAGGACGATTCGGATCCATAGTACACCTGCCTTCTAATGACCTTATGCAAGTGCTCGGCGGGGACCGCCGTCGTGGCGGCGATACGAGCAGGAGCAACCGCACCGAAACCATCAGCACCACTCGTCCGCATTCCCCTAATGTCAGCGCCACGCGAGGGAATTTGGAGGCTATGTAGGGATTTGGGGGAAATGGGGAAACTGTGGAGATAAGCTAACGGCCGGGAACTACTTATGGCACTATATGTTGTATATGGCACACTGTTTATACATGTCGTTTGTGTGTTAGGTATTACAACGACACACACGATTTCCGCACCAAATCGTGTGAGAAGACAACGTAGGTTAGACACAGTTGCCATTACATAACCATATGTGATGTACTACCCTGTCCATATAATTGAGTTACGGTGAGATACCATGTAAACAGCCGCTCTGCGGATATATCCGTAAAAAAAATAGCCGCTCAGCGTATAGAGATGGCGGTGGCGGCCTAGGCAGCGGCTACTGGAGAAGAGGTCAGTCCTCGGTCGATGGGCGGTGGCGGCGTCATAGGAGGTCAATCCTCAGTCTGCGGTGGGAGATATGAGGAGCTCAACCATCAAGGTCAGCGGCGGCATGATTCGGGCACATCCATTGCAGTCAATGGCGGGATAGTGGAGGTCGAACTTCAGGTGGAAACCACACTAAGGTTTGCTCCTCGACCCTGCTGTCTCGGCGTGCCGCCGCATCGCGCTTGTCTGTCTACTGGGTTTAGGTCGCCATGCGGCTAATTAATTAAGGTATTCTTTGCGTGAGTGGCTTAATTAAGGTATTCAATTCCTAAGGGTAGTGTTGTACTAGTACTCTGCGTGTAAATTGACTGGCCATTAATTTTTGTCATTGCACGTCTGCATAACAACATACAACGCCCTTAGTAATTATTAAAATAAAACCTTGTGATTTATGCACGCATCTTTGGGCAGGAGTTAATCCGTATATTAATGTTGTTGTTTTGTTTTTAATTACCATTCGTATGCTGCAGATGGGACGATCTCGATGGATTAAGAATTGGAAAATCGTAGATTTTATCAGTGGCGTGACAGAGTTCATGAATTTGGTTGAAAGTACAAAGAGGATAATTGGTTATGCAGATTACATCATGAGTCCATGTACTGATTGTGCCAATACAGAGTCACATGAAGTTGCAGATGTCCAGGTGCACTTAGTCTCTAGGGGATTCATGGATGGATATACACGTTGGACTAGACACGATGAAGAGGAGGTCATGGATGAAGATACCTAGGGCAGCGAGATGCCAAACCTTGATCAGTGTCACATGGATGTTGAATCTAACATCCGGGCAAAGGCTTCAAGCTACCAGTGGAACACCGGAAAGCTGAAACGCCCACTAGAAAACCAAGTTGTCGACACAGATGATGACGATCTTGATATGCCAGATTTTGCTGCTATGATTGCAGATTTCGAGGGCCCAAAAAAATATGATTGGGTACAAGGATCTACCAACCATTGATGCGAACTCCAAGAAAGAATTGTATCCAGGTTGCAAAAAGAAATATTCCAGGTTGAGTGCCACCCCGTCGCTTCTTAGATTTAAAGCAGCAAGCGGTCTATCAAACAAGGGCTTCACAGAGATGTTAGGTCTTTTCAAAGAAATTCTTCCGGAAGATAATGTGCTCCCCAGAAGCACGAATGAAGCGAAGAAAATTGTTTGCCCATTGGAACTTGAAGTACAAAAGAGCCATGCTTGTGTGAATGATTGTATATTGTACCGTGGTGAGTACAAAGATTCGCGTGCATGTCCCACATGCAAGCATCCATGATACAAGCGCAGGAGAGCAAAGGATAAGTACAAATTGGATGACGAGATCAAGACAGGAATCCCATTCAAGGTTGTTTGGTACTTGCCTTTAATTCCAAGGTTGAGGCGTTTGTTTGCAAACCCTAGAGAGGCAAAGAGGTTATGGTGCCATCATGATGAGCGAATTGTAGATAGGTTTATGAGGCACCCGAAAGATGGGGCTCAGTGGGCATTAATCGAAAAAAAGTTTGAAAAATTTGCCAAGGATCCTAGAAGTATAAGGCTCGGGGAGTGTACTAACGGGATGAATCCTTTTGGCGATATGAGCAGCAATCACAACACATGGCTGGTGCTTCTGTGCATATATAACCTAGCTCCTTGGTTGTGTATGAAGAAAAAATACATTATGATGTTAATGATTATCCAAGGCCCGAAGCAACCTAGAAATGACATCGACATTTACTTTCAGCTACTGGTAGAAGAACTGCTGACAGTGTGGATAGATGTGCCTGCTGTAAAATGTTATGATGCTTACAGAAAGGAGATTTTCGATCTACATGCGATGCTGGTGCATACCATTCAAGATATGCCGACATTAGGCAACACATCGGAGCAGAAAACAAAGGGAGATGTAGGGTGTGTCACATGCATGGATAGGACAGCTAGCAAAAGACTTCCCAGCTCGCACAAAATAGTGTATTTGCGTCATCGTAGGTTCTTGCGGAAAAATCACCCATACCAAAAGATGAAAGCTGAATTTGATGGTACGACAGAGGCAGGTGCGGGCCCAAGACCCTATGACGGGGAGGTGGCCCAAACCATGGCTAAAATTATTAATGTTGTGCTTGGCAAGAACCACCCTTTTATGGTGGAACAAACACCCAAGGGTCAAGTGTTTAAGAAGAAATCGGTGTTCTGGAAATTACCTTACTGGGAGATTCTACGTGTACGTCATTGCATCGATGTCATGCATGTAGAGAAGGATGTATGTGAAAGCATCCTTGGTACTCTGCTCAAGATTAAAGGTAAAAGAAAGGATGGTGATGGTTCACGGCTCGATATGCTTGGTGAAATCAAAACGCAAGAGTGAAGCAGAAGATGATGACAAATTCATCAAAGCTCGCTAGAGTTACAATTTCAGTACAAAAGAAGCAACATAGTTCTTCACCTATTTGTTGTCAGTTAAGACACCCTCTTCCTACTACACAAACATCAGAAGTATCGTGGATGTGAGCTGAGGTAAAATGAAGTTGGGACACATGAAGTCACATGATTGCCACGTAATGTTGACACAAATCGTCCCGGTGTGCATCTAGTGCCACCCCTAGTTGGTTTTGGAGTATTGACGACAAACCTAGTTGAGGGACTAATGTGTTTGTGAGAATTGCAGGATAACACAGGTAGAAGTCCCTCATTGATTCGGTTTTCCTACCAGAGATGACCCCTAAAAATGTATGAAGACATTGAAGTCAAAGGTGGTATGTGAAGATATTCACATTGAACACTATGACAAGAGAAGACATGGCATGAAGACTATGGAGCTCGAAGACTTAGATCTTTCGTAGTTCTTTTTCTTCTTTGTTGAGTCATAGGAACCACCGTACTGTTAAGTGGGGTCCAAGAGAACCAGTCAGAATGACTGAAGTGATGCTTAACCAAAATCCTATGTCTTCGAGTGAAGACTATGAGAGAGAATCTTGTCCAGAGTTGGACAAGTCAGCTTTGCTTGTAGCCCAAGTAAAGTTGCCATGTGTGTTTAAAATCTGACCGTTGGAACACGTGTCAGTTCCTTAGTGACCCAGGGTCATTTCAGACAAATCAGGTCGGGTTGCCTAGTGGCTATAAATAGCCCACCCCCTACAAGCATAAATGGATGGCTGCTCAGAGTTAAAGTACGGTTGTTGTCGTTTGAGAGCAACCCACCTCGAAGCCTTTGCGAGGATAAAGTCCTAACCACCCAGAGCCAAAGAGTGTTAGGCATCACTTAAGTCTTTCTTGTCTGTGTGATCTGAAGACTTATTACACTTGAGGACTGTGAATCCTCCAGCCGGTTAGGCGTCGCGTTCTGAGCATCCAAGAGTCATTGTGGATTGCCGGTGAACGAAGTCTGTGAAGGTTTGGGAGTCTACCTTGAAGACTTACCAGAGTGATTGGGCAAGGTCTGCGTGACCTTAGCTCAAGGGGAATACGGTGAGGACTCAGGGTTCTGAGCTGTGTGTTCAGGACTGGGTGTCCGGGACTGTGTGTCCTCAGGTTTAAATACCTAGCCGCCCTAACCAGACGTACAGTTGTCACAGCAACTGGAACTGTTCCAACAAATCATTGTCTTCAACGAGTCACTGGTTTCATCCTTCCCTTCCCTTTACTTACTGTTGGTCCTTGTGAAGTCATTACGTGATTGCATTATCTTTTGTCTTCACTGAGTGACTGCTTGTTCTGATTGGCTTCACGATATCTTCCTACCTGATCCCTACTGCCTAGCTGCTATTAGTCATCGTGCTTTCACTTTGTTGATTACCTGACTAAGGTTTTCCTAGTGTAGTCTACCTTCCACCGCGTGGTAATAGGTTTACTTCTATCGTTTGTCTTTAAAACTTCCCTGTTTAGAAGACTTTCATAAAAATCGCCTATTCACCCCCCCTCTAGTCAATCACTAGCACTTTCAATTGGTATCAGAGCAAGGTACTCCCTTGTTCTGTGTGATTCGGTTTAACCACCTGGAGTTTTAGCTATGTCGACTGCAGGGATAATTAAAGTCTCCGCTGCGTGCCCCATCTTCGATGGAACTGAATATCCCTACTGGAAGAATAAGATGCGCATGCGTCTTGAAGCCATTGCTGTCGACCTAAGGTATGTCGTCAAGAACGGCGTTCCCAAGGCTGGAGAAGGTGTCACTGCTGCTAATGTCAAGAAGTTCGTTCAACTGGACTCTACTGCCAAGAATATCATCTGTGGTCATCTGACCAAAGGACAGTATGGCCGTGTGAGTGCGTTGGAGACTTCCAAGCTAGTCTGGGACTGGCTCTCCAAGGTCAACGAAGGTGTATCCACCCAGAGAGATCAGAGAATCAGTGTCCTTCACAACCTCTTCAACCGCTTCTAGAGAAATGACAATGAGAATGTCCAGCTCACGTTTGATCGACTCACTAACATAACGAATGAGCTTCAAGCCCTCGGCGCCACTGAGATCACCAAGCATGAAGTCGTCAAGACACTCCTGAGATCACTTGACAGTTCGTTTGACACCCTAGCCCTGATGATTCAAGAACGCCCTGATTTCAAGACACTCGATCCGTCTGACATACTTGAGAGGCTCAACACACACGAGTTTCAGCTTTCTGAGAAAAGAGACATCTACGGTCCTAGCTATGGGCAAACTCGTGCCTTGAAGGCAAAAACTGTCTCCTCATCCGAAGAAGAATCTGACAGCAGTTCTGATGATCCTGAAGACATTGGAAAGGAGCTTGCTATGCTTGTGAAGAAGTTCCAAAAATTCACCAAGAAGAAAGGGTTCAGAAAGTCTTCACGATCAAGCTCAAGGAATGATGAAGCTTCTGCTCATGACTACAAGAAGAGAACATGTCACAAGTGCAAGAAGCCTGGCCACTACATCTCTGAGTGTCCACAGTGGGACAAAGAGAACAACAAGAAGAAGAAGAGCAAGGAGTATGACTCTGACGACAAGAAGAAGAAGAAATACTCAAAGTCTTCTTCCAAGTCTTCCTCAAAGTCTTCATCACACAAGAAGAGCTCATCTGGCAAGGCACGTGCGTTTGTTGGCAAGGAAATGGATTCTGAGGAGGAGTCTGCTTCTGAGGAGGCGGAGGTGGAGTCTGAGGAGGAGTCCGATTCTGGCGTTGCGAGTCTGGCTACAGCATACATTGCCAAGTCCATCTTCAACACTGAAGACAATGACTTCATCACCGGCACCGATGCAAATCACAAGGACTACTCTGCTCCTTCCTACTTCTTCATGGCACGTGGTGCCAAGGTAAACACACGCACTACTCACTATCAAACATCCAGTGACGATGAATCTGATTGTGATTCCAAACCTAGCTACAAAACACTTGCTAAAATTGCAACTGAACAACAGAAAGCTATGGAACACATTCAAAAACTGTTAGACAGAAGCGATGATCTGTTAGACGTTGAAATGACTCGATCTTAGTCCTTAATTGAAGACATAAAAAATCTTCATGTTAAGTATGAGGAACTTGAAAGTCGTCATGAAACGCTCTCAACAACTCATGAAAGGTTGTCCTACGATTATCTTCAAAGGAAGCAGGACCTTGAGAAATTGAGAGCGGCTCATGAAGATCTTCAAAAGGAAAACGAGTCACTTCGTGCTAAACAGATCAGTTCAGCTCTGGAAGGATTTGAACCACCATGTCTTAAATGCATTGAGCGTGATAACGCTACTTCTATTGCTGAATGTTCTACTACTGCTACTGTTGCAATATCTTCACCTGTTGATGTGGTAACTAACCCCTCTGCTGAGGATACCACTGCCATTGCTGATGAGAATGCTTGGTTGAAGACACTGCTTGAAACAGGGATGTACAAAAGTCTCAAAGGGCATCAGACACTATGTGATGTCCTCAAAAGGCAGATCCTGAACCGAAACCCTAGGAAAGAGGGTGTTGGGTTCGAAAGGAAAATGAATGCCGATGGCTCTTACTGGAAACCTGAGCAGTACCCCAAAACCACCTGGGTTGCTGCGAAGGAACCTTCAATGGATGCATCCACCCTATCTGGCTTCACTTGTGCTAATCCCATTGTTATTGATGAATCCTTTGATGCAAACTACAAACTGTTTAAGAATCAGAATGGTGAAGTGTTTGCCAGGTATATTGGTACTAACTGCAGGAATGGACCGCCTATGAAGAAGATCTGGGTGCCAAAAGGTGTTTGGAGAATCTTCCTGTGAATGTCATCATGACACCACTGGTGAAGAAGACAAACCCCAGACCACAGGCTTCATATGGTCCAAAGGCTTCATACAGACAGAGGACTCACCGGAGTCGCACTAACGCAAATGTTTTGCAGGGAAGCCATACTCAGGCCTATGAATATGAGCGCGGTTCATCAAACTGCCATGTTCATAAGACCAAGAACTATTCTGCTTATTCTTATGAGTACTATTGTCCACCTGCAAGACTTTTTGCTAGGGCTCCAAAGCCAAAATTCTCAGATGATGCACTTAGACTCATTGCTTCAAAGCCACCCTTGAAGATGTGGGTGGCTAAGAAAGCTTAACTCTCTTTTGCAGGGAAAGGTCTCTAGCAGAAAACCAAAATCCTCTGACGCTATTGTTGGGGACCTTAAACATCTTGTAGGGTGCAAGATCAAATGCCCAAATGGTCTTATTATGTACTTTGTTCCTGAATCGCTTGCTACTCGCCCTATCAGTCCAAATCTCGATCTAAGCTTTCATAACCCACTGGTTCGTCAAATGTTTTTGCTTCACAATTCTCTTCGTGAAGCCTATCCCCCTAACTGCATTGTAGGGTACGACACCAGCAGCTTCAGAATGGATTATTGATAGTGGGTGTACCAATCACATGACTGGCAAGAGAAGCCTTCTTATGGACTCAACCTTACGTCCATCCGACAAAAGTCACTTCACATTTGCTGACACTGGTAAAAGTAAGGTATTGGGTCTAGGTAGAGTTGCAATCTCAAAGGATCAACACATGGATAAAGTCATGCTTGTTGAATCCCTTGGCTTCAACTTAATGTCTGTCTCAATGCTTTGCGATTTAAACATGATTGTGATGTTTGGAAAATATCGTTGCCTTGTTCTAATGGAATCTGACAAGTCTCTAGTGTTTGAAGGGTATCGAAAAGATGATTTGTACGTGGTAGATTTCTCAGCAGGACCACAGCTTGCCGTATGTCTTCTAGCAAAAGCTTCAGAATGCTGGCTCTGGCATCGGAGGCTAGGGCATGCTGGCATGAGGAACCTGCACACCCTTGCAAAGAAGAAGCATGTCATAGGCATCGAGGGCGTCAAGTTCAAGAAAGATCACTTATGCGGTGCCTGTGAAGCAGGAAAGATGACGAGGGCCAAGCATCCCTCGAAGACAATCATGACAATGACTCGACCCTTCGAACTGCTCCACATGGATCTTTTCGGTCCCACTCATTACTCAACTCTTACTACTACTGCTTGTCTCTATGGCTTTGTCATTGTTGATGATTATTCTAGATATACTTGGGTGCATATAATCCTCTACAAGACTGAAGTGCAGGATGTCTTCAGACGCTTCGCCAATCGAGCAATGAACAACTATGGCGCCAAGATAAAGCACATCAGAAGTGACAATAGCACTGAATTCAAGAACACTGGCCTTGATACATATCTTGATATTTGGGCATCACACATGAATTCTCAGCTCCGTACACGCCACAGCAGAATGACGTCGTCGAACGCAAGAACAGAACACTTATTGAGATGGCCCGAACGATGCTTGATGAATACAAGGCTCCAAGGAAATATTGGCCTGAAGCCATTGATACTGCATGCCATACAATCAACCGTGTTTATCTTCACAAGCTTCTGAACAAGACATCTTATGAGCTCCTTACTGGCAAGAAGCGAAATGTCAGTTACTTCAGAGTATTTGGCGCCAGGTGCTGGATCAAGGATCCACATCACACTTCAAAATTTGCACCAAAAGCACATGAGGGTTTTATGCTTGGATATGGAAAGGACTCGCACTCCTACAGAGTCTTCAATCTCTTTCATTATAAAGTGGTTGAAACAGTGGATGTACGGTTCGATGAGACTAACGACTCACAAAGAGAGCACCTGCCAAATTTGCTAGATTAAGTTCCATTCAGTGAATCAATCAAACTTATGGGAGCTGGAGAAATCATACCTTCTGAAGCTCAACCTGGAGAGGAACTTATCATCTGCGCACCTGATCAACCTGAAGACAATGCTCAGCCTGAAGACAATCCCTCTAACAATGACAATGATCAGCAAGAGCAAAATCTTCGCCCTGTACATCCTCGTGTTGCCAATGAAGTGCAGATTGAGAGAATAATTGATAGCATCAATGCACCCGGTCCACTCACTCGTTCAAGGGCAACACAGCTAGCAAATTTCTGTGGGCACTTCGCATTCGTCTCAATAACAGAACCCAAGAAAGTTGACGAAGCCTTCATGGAACCTGAATGGATTCAAGCTATGCAAGAAGAGCTTCAACAGTTTGAGCTGAATAATGTATGGGAACTGGTTAAGCGTCCTGATCCTCGGAAGCACAATATAATAGGCACCAAATGGATATATCGCAACAAGCAAGATGAGCATGGTCAAGTTGTCAGAAACAAAGCTCGTCTCGTTGCTCAAGGATATACTCAAGTTGAAGGGATTGACTTCGATGAAACATTTGCTCCTGTGGCTCGACTTGAAGCCATACGCATACTGTTGGCCTATGCAAATCATCATAACATACTTCTATATCAAATGGATGTGAAGAGCGCTTTTCTCAATGGCAAGATTGAAGAAGAAGTGTATGTTGCACAACCGCCTGGCTTTGAAGATCCAAAACATCCTGACATGGTATACAAGCTCAACAAGGCACTGTATGGCCTCAAACAAGCCCCTCGGGCTTGGTATTTCACACTCAAATACTTCCTGAAGAGCAAAGGCTTCACACCTGGTTCCCTCGACCCCACTCTCTTCACAAAGACATATGATGGTGAACTGTTTGTGTGCCAAATATATGTGGATGACATTATCTTTGGCTGCACCAATCAGAAATACAGTGAAGAGTTTGGATATATGATGCAAGAGCAATATCAGATGTCCATGATGGGAGAGCTGAAGTTCTTCCTTGGTCTTCAAATACGACAGCAATGCAACGACATCTTTATATCTCAAGAGAAGTATCTCAAAGATTGCCTGAAGAAGTTCGGTATGCAAGACTGCAAAGGCTTCACGACGCCAATGCCAGCCAAACATCATCTGGGTCCCGACGACAATGGTAAAGAGTTCGATCAAAAGGTATACCGCTCCATGATTGGTTCTTTACTTTATCTATGTGCATCTAGGCCAGATATTATGCTTAGTGTTTGCATGTGTGCTCGATTCCAAGCGGCACCAAAGGAATCGCATCACTTAGCTATGAAGCGAATTCTTCGATATTTGGCTTACACCCCAACTCTAGGATTATGGTATCCAAAGGGCTCAGAGTTTGATCTGGTTGGATTCTCGGATGCTGATTATGCTGGTGACAAGGTGGATCGCAAGTCTACATCAGGCACATGTCATTTTCTAGGACGATCACTTGTATGTTGGTCTTCAAAGAAGCAGAATTGTGTATCTCTCTCCACTGCTAAATCTGAATACATTGCTGCTGGATCTTGCTGCGCTCAGCTTCTGTGGATGAAGCAAACACTCAAAGACTATGGCACTCATCTGAAGCAAGTACCACTCTACTGCGACAATGAAAGCGCCATCAAGATTGCCAACAACCCAGTTCAGCACTCAAAGACAAAGCACATTGAGATCCGTCATCACTTTCTTAGAGATCATGTTGTGAAGGAAGATATTGATATCATACACGTCAACACTGAAGAGCAATTGTCAGATATCTTCACCAAGCCCTTGGATGAGAAGAGATTTTGCAAGTTACGGTGTGAGCTCAATATCTTGGAATCCTCAAATGTCCTGTGATCAGGCACACATCCTAACACTTATGCGTATTGATGACTTAGATGTGCAACACACAAAGTAAAGTATATCTTGAATCAATGAATACATACATTCTAAGTGTGAATACATTAATGAGGAATTTGACTTCGGAGCGCCACGATAATTGTGCGCCGTGTCCGGGTCTAATACTTCCTATACGGTGGGTAACGCCACCACCAAATGTTCTATTTGAAGTATTTCACTCATGGCATTACATTTGCTATGTCTTCACATTTGGTTTGACTTCAATCTCAACATGTCTTCATGATTATCTTCAGTATGTTGATCATATATATATATATACTAGTGTTCTGTCCTCTACAGCATTCACTTATACCTACGTCTTCTTGTTGAATCTTTTGAACTAAGTGAATGTGATCGGACCCTAACCTCTCTATGCTTTCTATCTCAAACTCTATCTCTCCAAATCATATGCATTCTATTGAAACTGTCGAATGTCTTCTCTGCATCCTTGTCAGCGGAAGATACAGAGACAAACATTAAGTCCGTTTTCAATGCTAATTCCTTCACCTGAAACCCGGAGAAGTGGGAACGACCACCCGACAATCCAGGCGTGCGTGGAAATGTGGAACAACCTCTGATATGCTGCATGATGGCCACGTGTTCCTCAGATGTGAATCGCCAGGGGCACCTGTGTAATAACATTGAGCCGTCCCTGTCCCTATAAATACACGCCTCACCTCAGTCATTATCCTTTCTTCCACTCTCGCACGAACCCTAGTGCCTCCGCTAGCCCTCGACGACGCCGACGATGAAGCGCTTAGCTGCCGCAACCTCTCCGACGCCGTCTTCACGCCGACCACGGACATCGTCTTCTCCACCGTCGCCGTAGGTGTCCTTCGCTGCCAAGTTAGGGCACGGACGATCGAACTACTCGGCCTCCTCTTCCACTCCGTCTAGCAGTTTCTTGTGTGGTAAATAAAACTCCCTTTTTATGGCCTCTTTGATCCTATTGATTCGTCACTTTCTACCACAAGCAGTTTCTGTTCACACAAGTTGGATCCACTTCATACTGCATCTCATATTATGCCTAGTATGTTCACTTATGCTTTACCAAGTAGTTAGATTCCTCACTTGTAGTGATCTGTGGATTCGTACAAATCTGGAACCAACTCCTTATCTATGAGTGAATGTCTTCGCACAATGAGGTCAATGTCTTCTAAACTAATTTATCTTCAAAATCTTCTGAGAATGCATATGACCTCTTCCCCTTCCCTCGCACCTTAATGCTGTCACAGGTACATGTCCGTGGGAGAATCCCTTGGTTCTCATAGTCTGCATGCATTTGCAGAATTCTTACAGCATCACATAAATTCTCCCGAAGCCAGTTCATGTTTGTCCAGCAAGCGAAAGCCCTTGAAGCCTTTGAACGTATTGAAGCCATTCAGTTTAAAGTTCTTGGCTGCAGAGAAATCAGCAAGGAAGGGTGGCAGAAAGCGTCAAGGTGAGACATCAAGAGATCTGCCCGATGACCTCTCAGAACTGTACAAGACAGATCCAGAAGAGGATTACAATCAGCGCAAGACACAAATCCGATGGATTCGATGATATTGGGCAGAACAGTGGTTCAAGTACAGATTTGTGACAAAGGAATATGCTGAAAAGAATGCCATCAAGCGACCATGGGGAGACATCCTATACAAAAATCTTCAACCCAGGTCCAGAGATGAAGCCATTGAACAAGGCTTCTATCCCTGCATGGTCCATGGACCACAGCCTGCGGATGCTGACCCATCGTCACTGCTATGGTGTCGTGACGACAATCTATTCAAGCGCAACTTCCAGTTTGCTCAGAATTCGGCGAATCTGAACAAGAAGTCTTTGGGATTAGACTTCAACCCTGGTCCCTCTGCTCCCCGTGCCGATGGGACCCGCGAAGCTGAACCCAATCTTGTTGGGCCCTTCTACAACCTGGAAGGTCTCATCACTCATATCGTGGTTCAAGGGACAGCCGTGGATGAGCCTGCAGATGACGCTGAACCAGATGAAGCGCCTGCAGCGCCAAAGCCAAAGAAACAGAAGCAGCCTAAAGCTTCAAAGCCTGCCTCAGCACCAAAAATCTCACGGGCGAAGCCACTGGCTACTACACCTCCTGAAGACAGTGTGCAGTCTGAAGATCTGTCACGCATCTCCAAGCCCTAGAAAGTCAAGATGCCTCTGCCACACACCAGCCAAGAACTGACTGCTGCTGCTATTCTACGCAACGATGCCATTGATCTGTCCAGTGATGAAGATCTTGCAAATGACGCTCTTGAGCAACTGATCAAGAGCAAAGAAGAAGCATAAATCTTCAACAATTTGCCTCTCTTTGACGTGGCAATCATCCACGACTTCATTGATGAGTGGTTTGACACGCCCAACCTCAGCTTTGAAGATCTGCAACTTCCCATTGGCCTCAGTGTTGCCTTCCATGGCGCCATTGCTTCAGAGTTAGCTATAGCCCAGTGCATCGTTGAACTGAAGCAGAAGATTGACTTTGAGAAAGCTCAGTTCAAGAAGCATATGGCCAAGCTTAGCGTGCAAGAGGTCAAGAACTTCAAGATCATGCTGCACGAGCTCAAAGAAGCCTTTCTCAAGAAGCGTGAAGAAGCTCAAGGTTCTCGTGAGCGCATGAAGAGCCTGGCTGACAAGTGTGTGCAAGCCTACAATGAGGCTGAGAAGCGCAAGGCCCTTGGGCGTCCTGGCATCGACCCCAGGATGGCTGCAAAGCAGCGGCAGAAGAAGAAGCCCGCTATGGCCGAACCCGACGCACCAAGGCAGGAAGCACATCCCATTGTCTTCCCAACCAGCATGACTGGCTCGAAGCCAAAAGCCAGGTCTACCGCTTCAGAACTGAAGAAGACAAGGACTGCTGAGGCTGAAGTCAGAAAGAGGAAACATCATGAAGCCTCTGCTGCTGCTCCCTCCAAGAAGAAGCGGAAGACCAAGAAGGAACGGGCTGCTCCCACAGAGCCCTTAATTGTTGAACCTATCTCCATGGTTCGCCCTGCCGCCGAACATCAAGAGCGCCAACTGACTGTCCATGAGCCAGCTTTCACAAAGGCTCATGAAGCTGAAGACATTTCAGCAGCTGATCCCTCCGCTGCTGAAGACATTGGTCACCATGACCATGTTGAAGATGATGCAGTTCTTCCTCAGATCGAGCACCAACAGGTATCATCGCCTGTGCTTACGCACAGCGAACTCATCAGCATTGGTCGTCCTCTGACGCCAATTGCTTAGGATGCATCATGGGCTGATCACCCACAACAACAAGTCACACCACCCCGGCAAGAAGAAGAAGATGACTTTGAGGCCCAGCCAACTCCATCTCCAAAGGCGTCGCCAGCGTTACGCAGGCTTCACAAAGGACCAAGGCCTCCAGTCTCCGAATCTAAAGCTAAAGCTGCTGAAGACATTCCGGCTGCATCAGCCGATGACACCCAAGAAGAAGAATGTGTCCCCACTCCCCCAACCACTGACGAAGCTGTTCTCGAGGAGAACGTGTCTGTGCCCGACCCTCCAGCTCATCAAGTGGAGGTAGAAAATCTTGAGGCTGCCACCACCAACACCAGTGAAGCCACTGACGTTGTCATGGCTGAAGCAAATGTGGAGCCTGCACCAACCCAAGAACCAGAAGTCAGCGAAGCCAATGATGCTACTGCTTCTGTTCCTGCGCCTACTGCTGGTCCTCAGTTTGACTATCACATTGAGCATAGGCCTCAGGTACAGAAGCCAATGCTAAGGTTGCCCAGGTTTCCAGGTCCTGCATCAGCACCTGGATCCTTCAATGTCAACAGCTTCAAAGCAGACAACACCTTCTTCAATAGCTCCAAGAACCCTACTCAAGGGAACGAATATCTTCTGATCGGTTCTGGAGCTATACGCAGCGAAGCTATTACTCCTGCATTCTGTACAATCAAGGTCGCATCTTCCCACTTATGCGTCTTGACACCGAAGCAATAGCTGGTCTGCCCTACTTGGAAGAAGCTTTGGACTGCTTCCAAGAGGTTGGATTGTTGCCTTTCGTCACCGACCAAGAGCATTGGAACGAAGAGTTGCTGCTCCAATTTTATGCCACACTTCACATACGTGGTTAAAACAGAGATCCGAAGACTTGGGGTCCTTGAGTGGATGACAGGAAATGTTCATCACGAAGCCAAAGCCTTTGATATCATTGAGCTCACTGGTCTGCCCACTCCTAGAGATCTCTATGAACCTGGATGTCAACTTCACAGTGAAGCTATGGAGAGCATCTTTCAGAAGCCTGAACCAAACATGAGTCAGATGCTCAGTATGATGAAGCCTTTGCCACAAGACGTTGCATATCCTAAGGAGTTCCTTGTTGAAGACCTGGAGTATCTGCCAAGGACCATCTATAATATTTTAAGGCGAACTCTCTGGCCCATCAAAGGACATTCCCCATATGCAAAGCTAGAAGGTGCAATGAAGACTTTGGTCTTCTATATTCTTCACGGCAAATGCTTCAATGCACAAGACTTCTTCATCCGCCAACTTGCTGCTTCAGGATCTGATCTCTTTGGCTTGAAGTTCTACGCTCCATGGATAATGAGGCTGATCAAACTCCACTCAGCTATCTCATATCAGCCCTCTGCTCACAATCATCGGATCTTTATGCCTGACGTGGATATGTCCGTTGAAGCCCTCTATCCAGAGCCTGCCAAGGAGCCTCTTAGTCTTCAGAATGCGGAGCATCAAAGTTTCTCTCAGAACATTGAAGGAGTTAAAGCAGTCACTCGTGTTTATCCTCTGGCTGGCACTACACACGCACCTCATCGTGCCCTCACTGAAGCCACTGAAAGCACTATTTCCCAACGGCCCAAGAAGCGATCTCGTGTTCTCAATGACCGAGAGCTTCTGGTTGCTCTTCATCAGAAACAGGATAGGCATCATGACTGGCTGAAGCGCCAAATGCACAGCCTCTTGGTGGATGTCAACCGCATTCGCAACCTTGCCACCAAGAATGCCTTTGTTGCCCATGAAACTTGTCGGCGTACATGGAAAGGGCTGACGCTTATGTGCTCTGAGGATGATCTTCAAGAGGATGGCTTCTCTGAATGTTTCAAGTTTGACTCCACACCTCCCCGAAGGGCTGTGCTGCGACGAACTCCCTCACTTGAAGACTCTGAGTTCTCTTCCTCCGCGGCAACTGTGAATGCCAGAGTGATCGAGGACGAAGACGATGCTACTTCACTGCCCCCTCCTTCAGCACGCGTCGACACTACCCCAAGCTCGTCTGCACCGCCTAACAACACCGACGACCTTGCTACTTCACCTACTCCTCATGGGAACGAGTAGATGCTCTATGTCTTCAAACCTTTTTGGTCCTTACTGACAAAAGGGGGAGAAGCATATGAGTGTGATAGTCTTCAAGCGGGTCCATATGGGCGGTTACTTTATGTTTTGCCTAGTGTTTACAACTCTCGTTTTGATACATTTGGTTCTTTGAGTTATAACACTTAAACTCGATGGTCGTCTGCTACTCGTTTGTTACTTTGTGATGCGATGATAAATTCCACATGTGCGACGATAAATTCCGCACTTAGATCATTTTGCAGACGTCCATTTTCCATTATGCATGTCATTATCTTCACATACTTTTCATGCACGATGAATTTTCATCATAAGTTGAAGAGGATCTCCACAAGTACAACCTGCCATGTGCATTTGCATTCCAAAAGCAAATTACTTATATGCACATCTTTAGGGGGAGCCCTTACAACTTATGAAGACAATTCCTTATCCTTTACAATTTCACATATTATATTCCCTGTTGAAAACTTCAACTAGTTTGTCATCAATCACCAAAAAGGGGGAGATTGTAAGTGCATCTAGTGCCACCCCTAGTTGGTTTTGGAGTATTGACGACAAACCTAGTTGAGGGACTAATGTGTTTGTGAGAATTGCAGGATAACACAGGTAGAAGTCCCTCATTGATTCGATTTTCCTACCAGAGATGACCCCTAAAAATGTATGAAGACATTGAAGTCAAAGGTGGTATGTGAAGATATTCACATTGAAGACTATGACAAGAGAATACATCGCATGAAGACTATGGAGCTCAAAGACTTAGATCTTTCGTAGTTCTTTTTCTTCTTTGTTGAGTCATAGGAACCACTGTACTGTTAAGTGGGGTCCAAGAGAACCAGTCAAAATGACTGAAGTGATGCTTAACCAAAATCCTATGTCTTCGAGTGAAGACTATGAGAGAGAATCTTGTCCAGAGTTGGACAAGTCAGCTTTGCTTGTAGCCCAAGTAAAGTTGCCATGTGTGTTTAAAATCTGACTGTTGGAACACGTGTCAGTTCCTTAGTGACCCAGGGTCATTTCGGACAAATCAGGTCGGGTTGCCTAGTGGCTATAAATAGCCCACCCCCTACAACCATAAATGGTTGGCTGCTTAGAGTTAATGTACGGCTGTTGTCGTTTGAGAGCAACCCACCTCGAAGCCTTTGAGAGAGAATTCCTTGCGAGGATAAAGTCCTAACCACCCAGAGCCAAAGAGTGTTAGGCATCACTTAAGTCTTCTTGTCTGTGTGATCTGAAGACTTATTACACTTGAGGACTATGAATCCTCCAGCCGGTTAGGCGTCGCGTTCAGAGCATCCAAGAGTCATTGTGGATTGCCGGTGAACTAAGTCTGTGAAGGTTTGGGAGTCTACCTTGAAGACTTACCAGAGTGATTGGGCGAGGTCTACGTGACCTTAGCTCAAGGGGAATACTGTGAGGACTAAGGGTTCTGAGCTGCGTGTTCAGGACTGGGTGTCCGGGACTGTGTGTCGTCAGGTTTAAATACCTAGCCGCCCTAACCAGACGTACAGTTGTCACAGCAACTAGAACTGGTCCAACAAATCATTGTCTTCAACGAGTCACTGGTTTCATCCTTCCCTTCCCTTTACTTACTGTTGGTCCTTGTGAAGTCATTGCGTGATTGCATTATCTTTTGTCTTCACTGAGTGACTGCTTGTTCTGATTGGCTTCACAATATCTTCCTACCTGATCCCTACTGCCTAGCTGCTATTAGTCATCGTGCTTTCACTTTGTTGATTACCTGACTAAGGTTTGCCTAGTGTAGTCTACCTTCCGCTGCGTGGTAATAGGTTTACTTCTATCATTTGTCTTCAAAACTTCCCTGTTTAGAAGACTTTCATAAAAATCGCCTATTCACCCCCCCCCCTCTAGTCGATCACTAGCACTTTCAAGGAATCTGATGGACAAAGTTATAAGAAACACACTAATTGACCTCTGTGATTTCTTCAACCAACTATGGCAGAAAGTTGTAAATCCTAAAGAGTTGGATCATATGGAAGATGATATTGCAAGAATATTGTCCAACCTAGAGATGTTTTTCCCATCGTCATTCTTCGATGTCATGGCCCATCTCATTGTGCACCTTGTCGACGAGATAAAGTATTGTGGTCCTGTGTTTCTTTGGAACATGTATCCCTTCGAGTGGTTCATGGGAATACTGAAGCGCTTTTGTTGGAACGGAAACCATCCAGAGGCAAGCATCCTACAAGGTTATATCGCGGAGGAGCTGGTTGAGTTTTGCACCAAATACATGAAACAAAGACCTATAGGTTTTCCCCTCTCTCACCACGAGGGAAGGCTGAAAGTAAGCCGGTCCTTGCTGGCACGCAAATGGCTGCACCCGGAGAATTGGCAGAGAAAGCCCATTTGACGGTACTTCTTAACAGCCCAGTTCTCATCGCTTATGCTGAAGAACACTTGGCGGAGATGCACCAAAGCTTCTTACCAATGGTGCCTTCATCAGATGTGGAGATGAAGAAGCACACTAAGAACTACGCCGAATGGTTGAAGAATCATTTGGCACAAGGATCCATCGATGACATTGCTACGTGGTTCGCACAAAAGCCATCACCTGCGGTGTTGACGTTCCAAGCATATGACATAAATGGATACACGTTCTACACTGAGGAACGTGATTAGAAGACCTCATATCAGAACATCTCTATTCGAATACAATGCATGACTGTAAATGAAGCTAATAAAAGGGTATACTATGGATCCATCAAAGAGATTTGGGAGCTTGACTATGTGAAAGTTAAGGTGGCATTATTCAGGTGCGCATGGATCCCTCTTGGCCAGGTAAGGATTGATGAGTACATGAAGACCTATTTTAATAGGACAATGATGGCATATCACGTGGACCCATTCATTCTTGCCAGCGATGCTACCCAGATTTTCTTTGTGGAAGACCCCTTGCATAAGAACTGCCATTTAGAGATGCATGGGAAGAGAAGGGTACTGGGTGTTGACGATGTTGCCGATGAGGACGAGTACAATGAATTTGATGAGTTGCCAGCCAAGGGATCACACACCTGTGTAACAGAGCAGCGTAAAATCATCAAAAACCCCAAGTTCATTTAGGGTCAACTTAATTATCCCAGTTCCCCCATGTACATGGGAATTAAGCTGTAAGACTAGTCTTTATGCCTACCCTGCAACTTAATTCATTCAATTTAGAACTGTCGTGTGTACTGAATTTGTGAGTTATGCTCAGTTTTTTGTTGATGTAAGAACCATTAATATGTTGACCTTGATATGCTGTCAGCTCCGGCAATGAATATGGACTGTTTTTTATATTATTATTTTATTATTATTATATCATAGAGGTAGCACACTCAATTGATCTCACTACAGTATGTGTGAACAAAAATATGCAATATGGTTTGCGAATAGCACACGGTTCATTGATGAAATTCGTGTGTCGACCAAACCCCGCCACCCCGCCCACGATCTGAGTCATGCTTTCTGATTGGCCAGAACCCAAACCCCACAGATCGTACATCTGCACCATTGGATGCTCCCAGATCGAACGACGATCATCATCCCTTTCAACAGCACATGCAGTTCCGGTTGTAATTTTATTTTTATGCACAAAATGCATGTTAATCTCAAAATATGTCTTAAATATAGCTAAGAATACCTGAAATGCACCAGAAAATCAAACCCATGGTATAATGGTGATTGCATACCGTGGAAATGTTTATGAGGCCAAACGATGAAGTCACCGGCCACAGGAGTTTGAATTGACACGTCTCCTTTTGGAAAACCATGATCCTTCATGAGAGATGCTCCGGTTTGGAAGAAGCGGTCATCAAAACTTGTGCCAAACTTTACCAAAAAAAATTCCATGGGGTCGTGAGAGCACGCCATGGGCACACATCGATTTTGATGATGTCCGAACTCCATCTGAATTTCCTGTAATTAAAATACCAACTAGGCCTATGCTAGTGGCCGCACCTCGTGGCTGAAATGTTTGAAACTTCTCCACGCTTATGGAACAAACGCATGAAAACTCACAAAGTGGCGCACAAATGATCTGTACACTTTCTTTGCTAGGCTGATAGTAAGGGGGTATCATAGTTAGTATCATGCATGCCAACTAGGCAATTTTGATGAGCTGTCATAGAATTAATTAAATGAAGAAAGAGAGGGTTAAGTATCATATCATGAAACCGTATCATAATAAATGCTATGCTACTATGTGTCATGCATGACAATATAAATAAAGTACTACATATGATACTAGCTACTCTATGATACTATGCATTAGTGCAAGTACACAATAGAGTGACATGATACTAGCCACAATGGGTAGTAACATAGACTCTTACTACCTCTATAGTGGGGAGTAACATGCAACACTTCATTTATTAGGCTATAGACTCATCTTGCCTTGAGATGTGTGATGTTACTCATACTACTAGTAACTAGCTATGTTACCACTTTCCTTTCTTTCTTCATTTATTGCTTGCCACATCATCTATTTTATCTAGATACGTGTGATGTTACTACCTATATTACTCCCACTGTGGGTAGTCTAAGAAGGCTATAAGGAATAGAATAATATATATGTGCTTATTAGTTGGAGGAAAGAGAAGAGAAGCGGGATCTTGGTTAGTAGAGCCAGGTGCAACATTAGACCCAAGACACTTTGTGAGGATGTAAGGTGGGCCAACTATTGATAAACTAGTACGTATTTAAAACTTATTATTGTACATGCCCGCTAAGAGGTTGACTGTATATGACATGGCAACTTCTTATAGCCGACCCTTGGTTGCATTATTAACCATGGTCTTAATGAGGTAGCTAGTATATCATAGACGACTAGCTAGTATTAGACTAGCCACAGTGGGAGTAACTTCAGCAGTAACATCGACTCTAACTCAGCAAACTTGCTTATGTGGCAATAAGTTAATGAGGTGAGAGATAGTTTCAGTAACTTAGCTAGTTAATGTAACATCACATGTCCCAATGCAATATGAGTCTATAACCTAATAAATGAAGCTTTGCATGACACTACACTTATGTTACTACCCACTATGAAGGTAGTAACATAGTCTAGGGATATGTGTATGTTACTAGTGTATGTTACTCTCCATTGTGGCTAGTCTCATGCTCCCTCCTTTCTGGTTTAGGCTGGTTGTAATGGTAGTATCATAAGATGTATCATGCATGCCAACTAGACTTTCTGGATGATGTGGCACACAATTAAATGAGGAAAGAGAGGATGTGGTATCATATCATGATACCGTGTCATATTACATGTTGTACTACTACTTTGTGTGATGCATGACAATTAATAAGGCAACCTAAGATACTAACTTATGATACTATGCATTATGGAAGTAGCTAGTATCATACACTATCATATGCATGATACTAGTATATGATACTCCCCATTACAACCAGCCTTATAGGGATCAATTCAAAAATCTCACCAACCAAGGTAGATGGTGAGTGGTGGAATACTTTTTGTCGTTTGCAAAAACACCCAATTAATGCTTTTGTTTTCCTCAAAAAATTATGTTTTCCAATGTATTAATTGCAATACATGCATGCATAAAGTACATGCATTGGTCAACTTTCTCTTAATACTTGCATGCAATGATTTAATGCACCTTGGAATCTAGACATGTGATGGGGAACAACCAAATTGAGCCTTATAAAATGGAAAAACTAAAATTTTGAGATAAGCCTATAAACCGGAAAGGAGGGAGTATATATGCATGATACTAGTATATGATCGGCAATACCTCCATAATGCGTGCATGCATAGTATCATAAGTTAGTATCTTAGGTTGCCTTATTAATTGCCATGCATGACACAAAGTAGTACAACATTTAATACGATACGGTATCATGATATGATACCACATCCTCTCTTTCCTCATTTAACTGTGTGCCACATCATCCAAAAAGTCTAGTTGGCATGCATCATACCGCTTGATACGCCCACATTACGACCAGCCTTATTAGGGTGGCCATAGTGGGGGTATCATAGCCGGTATCATGCACTCGAGAATAGAAAATATGATGATGTGGCAAAGAAGCAGTAACATAGGTAGATACCGTAACATATAAATATATATATATATATATATATATATATATAATAAATGCTATACTACTTCGTGTCATGCATGGCCATAAATACGGTCATCTATGATGTATACTACTCTATGATACTATATATGCACTATGAAGGTACACACATAGTATCATACACTAGTATCATATGCATGATACTATATATATATATATATATATATATGATACTCCCCACTACATAAGGCTAGCCATAGTGGTGGTATCATAGTCGACGATGTCATGCACTCGGAAATAGCAAGTATGCTGATGTGGCAAAGAATTAAATATATATAAAGAGGGTCAGAGTAACATATAGGTAGATATCGTATCATGTTAAATGCGATGCTAATTTGTGTCATGCATGGCAATAAATATGATCTATATATGATACTATACTCTATGTATTATACTATGTGCTATAATTAATTAAAGGTAGTGTCATACATTAGTATCATATATACTGTATATTCATGATACTAATATATGACACTCTCCACTGTACTCGTGATTTCTTACCATGGAAAAAAATTGGAGGCGAAACGATGAACTCATGTTTTCATTCGAACAAAAATATGATGTTAGGTATTGTAAATGTTTTCAAAGAGCACACGGTTCACTCACGAAAGCCGTGTGTCCACTAAACCGTGGCTAATGCACCCCCCCACCCCCACCCCTCTGCCACGCGCGTGATCTGATTCGTGCGTTCTGACTGGCCAGAACCCAAACCCCACGGATCATACGTCTGCACCATTGGATTCTGCTTGATCGAACGGCGATCCTCATCCCTTTCGACAACACATGTAAATGTTTTCAAATAGCCCCTCCCAAAAAATGTTTTCAAAGAGCACATAGTTCACACACGAAAGCCGGGTGCCTACCAAACTGTGGCTGATGCCCCCCTTGCTGCGCGCGCGACCTGAGTCATGCGTTCTAATTGGCCAGAACCCAAACCCCACGGATCATATGTCTGCACCGTTAGATGCTCCCAGATCGAACGGCAATCCTCATCCCTTTCGACAGGAAATGCAGTCCGGCTAGGAATTGATTTATATGCCAACATGCAGGTAAATGCCAAAAAATGTCTTACATATAGCACATGTGACCTGAAATGCGCCAGAAAATCAAACTCGTGGTAAAATTGTGATTGGTTTACATGGGAAAAAATTTAGAGGCGAAAGGATGAACTCACGTCTTCATTTCAAAATTAGTACGTCTTCATTTTTTTAAATTATTCTGTTTGTGCACACGAGCGCTAAGAGGCAATCGTTTGCATAGGCCTTTCCGCGCGCTCGACCGGGGATATTTTTCACCCTTTTCACCTAGGCCGCCAATACCCGGAGTCACCAACACCCCCCCCACCACCGTCCACTCGCATTTCATTCAACTAGTCCACCCAATCTCCTTCGCCAGCTCCCCCCTCCCCCAGATCCACAGCAGAATCCTCTCCGGCGCCGCCGTGCTCACCCCAGCCGTGTGCCCGCTCTTCGGCGTCAAGCCTACCTCCACTGGCATTCCCAACACGCGGTGGCCCGTGCCTCGTCGTCTTTGTTTGCTCACCAGCCACCCTCGAGCATATCGATGCAGTTACCCTTGCCTCTCATGTGGTCCGGTCAGGTTTGCATTAAGAAGCATGTTAGTTACTGCTCGCCATCGTAGTGAGGCATATTTCCTCGCAATCCCTCCCTCTTCCAATTTCGTTCCGTATGTTCCCAAATTGGCCATAAAATAACTGTAACATCCCAAATTTTCAATTTGGAATGTTATACATTAGATCATCATTGCATATCATATTTTATTTGCTTTTGGTTGATCCTAGAAATCCTACGCAACTCAAGGACCCACCGAGAGAGTTGGGGATTTCGTTATTTTCATATTTGGGGTTTTCTCAAATTTTGAAAATAGGATCATTTGATTTAATTATTTTATCTTCAATAATTCCAATTATAAAAATAAGTGAGAGGGAATAAAATGACTTTCCCAAATTAAAGGAATATTGAGAGATTTAATATTAAAATCAAATAAGATTTTATTTTGGAGTTTTTCGCTGTTTTATTTGGAGTTAGGAAAAAATGCACGTTTTTCAAAATTGCATTTAGGCCGCAAATAAATGTTCACTTTGTCCGGCTTGATTTTAGAAGTCAGGGAAAATATATTTCGGGATTTTTGGAGTCCGTTTAGTATTTCTTTTCTTTATTTTTCTGCACGTCAAATTATTTAAAAAAACACGGACCAACCTAACCGGGTCGTGTCCGACTAGGACACTTGGCCCGGCCGGCCTTTAAAGCCGCGAGGGCCCGAGCCGCAGCCGCAGCCGCCCTAGCCCCGAAACCCTAGCCGTCGCCGCCATCGATCCGCGCACCGTCGGAGCCGCCGTTGCCACCCGCCGCCCCTCGCCGCCGCACCGGAGCCGCGTCGCCGCCGCCGTCGTCTCGCCGGAGCCGCCCGAGGTAGCCGCCGTTGCCTCGGTTTTCGCAAAGAAAACCGATCAGTTTTTTTTCGAAAACCTAGATCTGTTTTTTTATCCGGTTCGGTTTATTTTCTTCGGTTTAGTTATTTAGCGAATAGCCGTTTTTTGTTCGTTTTAACGAACGGTATTCGTCGTTTAGCCGCAGACAGCGAACGTTCATTCGTTAGCCGGTTCGTCATTTTTCTTTTTCTCGGATTTTCCGCGATTATTTCTTATCATGATTTCTGATCTGATTTTCGTTTTAGTTTAACTTTTCGCTCGTTTATCGGAATCAGGCGGTTCAAGCGCCTAGAGTTTCGTCTCAAAACCCTCTTTCCGTTTAACCAACTCAACCAAGTTTTTGCTTCTATAAAATTTGACTTAGATCCAGATTAGTAAGTGAAGCTTGTTTCTTTTGCCGTTTGCCTTCCGTCGTTTCGTTTGATTTATTTCTTTTTGCAAACCGGAGTTCTTAAGTTGAACTTTCTGGTTATGCATGATACTAGTATATGATCGGCAATACCTCCGTAATGCGTGCATGCATTAGTATCATAATTTAGTATCTTAGGTTGCCTTATTAATTGTCATGCATGACATAAAGTAGTACAACATTTAATATGATACGGGATTATGATATGATACCACATCCTATCTTTCCTCATTTAATTGTGTGCCACATCATCCAAAAAGTCTAGTTGTCATGCATCATACCGCTTGATACTCCCATATTACGACCAACCTTATTAGGGTGGCCATAGTGGGGGTATCATAGCTGGTATCATGCACTCGAGAATAGAAAATATGATGATGTGGCAAAGAAGCAGTAACATAGGTAGATACCATAACATATAAATATATATATAATAAATGCTATACTACTTCGTGTCATGCATGGCCATAAATACTGTCATCTATGATATATACTACTCTATGATACTATATATGCACTATGAAGGTACGTACGTAGTATATACACTAGTATCATATGCATGATACTATATATATTATATATGATACTCCCCATTACATAAGGCTGGCCATAGTGGTGGTATCATAGTCGACGATGTCATGCACTCGGAAATAGCAAGTATGCTGATGTGGCAAAGAATTAAATATATATAAAGAGGGTTAGAGTAACATATAGGTAGATACCGTATCATGTTAAATGCGATGCTAATTTGTGTCATGCATGGCAATACATATGATCTATATATGATACTATACTCTATGTATTATACTATGCGCTATAATTAATTAAAGGTAGTGTCATACATTAGTATCATATATACTGTATATTCATGATACTAATATATGACACTCTCCATTGTACTCGTGATTTCTTACCATGGAAAAAATGGAGGCGAAACGATGAACTCATGTTTTCATTCGAACAAAAATATGATGTTAGGTATTGTAAATGTTTTCAAAGTGAAAGTGCGTTATATCGACTAGAGGGGGGGTGAATAGGCGATTTTTATGAAAGTCTTCAAAACGTGGGAGTTATGAAGACAAACAGCGAAGATTATGCCTATTACTATGCAGCGGAAGTTAGATTACACTAGGCCAGCCATGGTCAAGTATTCAATAGAGTGAAAGCACAATGACAAACAGCTGCAGTGTAATAAGGATCAGGTAGGAAGAAGTTATGAAGCCAAACAGATCATACATTCACGTTGTGAAGACAAAAGATAGAGCAAGCGTGCAATGGCTTCACAATGAGTAACAGTAAGAAAAAGGAAGTGAAGATGAAACCGGTGACTCGTTGAAGACAATGATGTGTTGGACCAGTTCTAGTTGCTGTGACAACTGTACGTCTGGTTGGAGCGGCTAAGTATTTAAACCTTAGGACACACAGTCCCGGACACCAAGTCCTCACCGTATTCTCCTTGAGCTAAGGTCACATAGTCCTCGCCCAATCACTCTGGTAAGTCTTCAAGGTAGACTCCCAAACCTTCACAGACTTCGTTCACTGGCAATCCACAATGTCTCTTGGATGCTCTGAACGCGACGCCTAACCGTCTGGAGGATTCACAGTCCCCAAGTGTAATAAGTCTTCAGATCACACAGACAAGAAGACTTAAGTGATGCCCAATGTTCTCTGGCTCTGGGTGGTTAGGGCTTTTCTCCTCGCTAGGAATTTTCTCTCAAAGGCTTCGAGGTGGGTTGCTCTCAAACGACAAAAGCCGTGCACTGAAATCTGAGCAGCCAACCGTTTATGGTTGTAGGGGGTGGGCTATTTATAGCCACTTGGCAACCCGACCTGATTTGTCCGAAATGACCCTGGGTCACTAAGGAACTGACACGTGTCGCAACGGTCAGATTTCAAACTCCCATGGCAACTTTACTTGGCCTACAAGCAAAGCTGACTTGTCCGGCTCTGGACAAGATTCACTCTCATTGTCTTCACTCGAAGACATAGGTTTTGGTTTAGGCATCACTTCAGTCATTCTGACTGGTTCTCCTGGACCCCACTTAACAGTACGGTGGTTCCTATGACTCAACACACAAGAAAAAGAACTACGAAAGATCTAAGTCTTTAACTACGAAAGATCTAAGTCTTCGAGCTCCATAGGCTTCATAACGTGTCTTCTTTTGTCATAGTCTTCAAGTGAATATCTTCATATACCACCTTTGACTTCAATGTATTCATACATTTTTAGGGGTCATCTCTGTAGAAAACCGAATCAATGAGGGACTTCTACCTGTGTTTATCCTGCAATTCTCACAAACACATTAGTCCCTCAACTAGGTTTGTCGTCAATACTCCAAAACCAACTAGGGGTGGCACTGATGCACTTACAATCTCCCCCTTTTTGGTGATTGATGACAAACTAGTTGAAGTTTTCAACGGGGAATATAGTGTGAAATTGTAAAGGGATAGGAATTGTCTTCATAAGTTGCAAGGGCTCCCCCTGAAGATGTGCATATAAGTTAATTTGCTTTTGGAATGCAAATGCACATGGCAGGTTGTACTTGTGGAGATCCACTTCAGCTTATGATGACAATCCACTATGCATGTGAAAGTATATGAAGATAATGACATGCATAATGGAAAATGGACGTCTGGAATGAGATAAGTGCGGAATTTATCATCGCACATGCGGAATTTATCTTCGCAAACAGGGTGGCAAAGCAAGTAGCAGACGACCATCGAGTTTTAGTGTTACAACTCAAAGAACCAAATGAAGCAAAAACGAGAGTTGTAAGCACGAAGCAAAATATAGCAAAACATAAAGCTCCCGCCCATATGGACCCGCTTGAAGACTATCAACCCATATGCTTCTCCCCCTTTTGTCAGCAAGGACTAAAAAGGTTGAAGACATAGAGTGTCTATCGTTCAGGAGCAGCAGGGTCGTTGGAGGTGTTTGGCGGTGCAGAGAGCTTGGAGGAGCTGAAGCAGGTGGCGGTGAAGTAGCATCGTCTTCTTCATCAATGATTCTGGCAGTGACTGTGGCAGCAGATGAAGAAAACTCAGAGTCTTCAAGTGATGGTGTGTTTCGCATCACAACCCTTCTAGGAGGTGTGGTGTCAAACTTGAAGCGCTCTGTGAAGCCATCCTCTTCAAGTTCAGCTTCAGTGCATATCATTGAGAGCCCTTTCCACGTACGACGGCAAGTTCATGAGATTCTTGGTGGCAAGGATTTCGAAGACGATTACATCCACCAAGAGGCTCTTCATCTGACGCTTTAGCCAGTCGTGATGCCTATCTTGTTTTGTGAAGGGCCACAAGAAGCTCTCGGTCAGTGAGGAACACGAGCACGCTTCTTGGGTCTTGGAAGCAGTTGTGCTATCAGTGGCTTCAGTAGCATGCTGGCGCAACGTGTAGTGCCAGCCAAAGGATACACCCTGGAGATGGCTTCAACACCTTCATCATTCTGAGTGAAGCTCTAGTGTTCTGCATTCTGAAGACTCAACGGTTGCTTGGCAGGCTCTGGATATATAGCTTCAGCAGAGGTATCCACATCTGCCAAGAAGATCCGATGGTTTCGGGCTGAGGGCTGATACGAGATCGCAGAGTGCAGTTTGATCAGCCTCATCACCCAAGGAGCATAGAACTTCAAACCAAATAATTCTGAGCCTGACGCTGCAAGTTTGGCGTATGAAGAAATCCTGTGTGTTGAAGCATTTGCCATGAGGATGTAGAATATCATAGTCTTCATTGCACCCTCAATCTTGCATTGGAGAGTGTCCCTTAATGGGCCAGAGAGTCCGCCGGATGATGTGATATATGGTCCTGGGTAGGTACTCAGGTCTTCAACGAAGAACTCAGTTGGATAAGGGTGCATCCTGAGGCAATGGCTTCATCATTGAGAGCATCTGACTCATATTGGGTTCAGGACTCTGAATATGCTCTCAATAGCTTCAGATGTAGTTGACAGCCTTCCTCGAAGAATTCGCCAGGAGTGGGCAGGCCGGTGAGCTCAATGATATCAATGCGTTGGCTTCATGATGGACATTGCCAGTCATCCACTCCAGGACCCATGTCTTCGGATCTCTGTTGTATCCTTTAATATGGAGAGTGGCATAGAACTGAAGCAGAAGCTCTTCATTCCAGTGCTCTTCATCAGTATAAACAGTGCTCTTCATCAGTTATAAACGGCAGCAGACCCACTTGCTTAAAGCAATCCAAAGCTTCCTCTAGACAGGGTAGACCAGCAATGGCTTCAACATCAAGGCGCTTGTGTGGGAAGATGCGACCTTGGTTGTATAGGATGCATGAATAGTAGCTTCGCTGAGGATAGCTCCAGAACCTGTCTGATACAATCCTTTCCCTTGAATAGGGGTTCTTGGAGCTATTGAAAAATGTATTGTCTGCCTTGAAGCTATTGATGTCAAAGGAGCCAGGTGCTGATGCAGGACCTGGGAACCTTGGCAGCCTTGGGACTGGCTTCTGGACATGAGGCCTGTGCTCAACATGGTAATCAAATTGAGGACCTGCAGCAGACTCAGGAACAGAAGTGTCTGGATCAGTAGCTTCGCTGTCTGTTGAAGCTTTTGGTGGGGAGGGCTCCACATTGGGTTCATCGTTTGTTGTGGCAGCCTCAACGTTTTCAGCCTCTGCTTGACTAGCTGGAGGGTCAGTCACAAGCATGTTCTCCTGGAGAACTGCTTCTTGATGGAGCATTGGAGTGGGCTGTTGTGGTGTTTCTTCTTCGGCTGATGCAGCCGGAATGTCTTCAACATGGACTTGAGGCCTTGGACCTTTGCGAAACCTGCAGAATGCAGACGACGCTTGTGGGGTTGGAGTGGCCTGGGCCTCAAAGTCTTCTTCCTCTTGAGGGCGATCCGCCCACGACGCATCTTGTGCAATTGGCGTCAGAGGACGACCAATGCTGATGAGTTCACTTTGTTCATTCTAAGGAAGGGCTGCATCATCTTGTAAGTTGTCCTGATAACCAATGTCTTCAGCAGCAATGGGGTCGGTTACTGGTATGTCTTCAGCTTCAGGAGCCTCTGTGGAAGCAGGCTCATGAACCGTCAGTTGACGTTCTGCGTTCGGGTGCACCATAGCAATGGGTTCAACTATCAAGGGCTCTGTGGGAGCAGCCCTAGATTTCTTGATCTTTCTCTTCTTCTTGCTGGGGGCAGTAGGAGAGGCTTCAGAGCTTTCCTCTTTCTTGCTTCAGCCTCAGCAGTTCTTGTCTTCTTAAGCTCTGAAGCTGTTGACCGGCTCTTTGGCTTCGAGCCAGTCGTTGCAGTTGGGAAGACAATTGGAACCGCTTCTTGCCTAGGTGCCTCTGGTTCAGCCATAGCAGGCTTCTTCTTCTTCTTTGCGGCCATCTTGGGGTCAATGCCTGGACGCCCAAGTGCCTTGCGCTTTTCAGCCTCATTGTAGGCTTGTACACATCTTTCCGCCAGAGACTTCATCCGCTCACGTGAGCCCTGAGCTTATGCATGCTTCTTCAGAAAATTTTCTTTGAGCTCATGCAGCATGGCCTTGAAGCTCTTCACTTCTTGCACGCTGAGCTTGGCCATATGCTTCTTGAACTGAGCCTTTTCATGATCAATTTTCTGCTTCAGTTCAACTATGCGCTGGGCAATAGCAAGTTCTGAAGCAATAGCGCCTTGGAATGCGATGCTGAGGCCAACGGGCAGCTGCAGATCTTCGAAGCTTATGTCAGGTGAGGCAAACCATTCATCGATGAAATTGTGGATCATGGCGACATCAAAAAGAGGTAAATTGTTGAAGATTTCAGATTCTTCTTTGCTTTTGATGAGCTGCTGTAGAGCGTCATCTCCAAGATCTTCATCACTTGATAGATCAATGGCTTCGCTGCGCAGGATGGCAGCAGCTGTGAGCTCTTTGCTGGTGTGTGGCTGAGGCACCTTGGCCTTCTGGGGCTTGGAGACGCGGGATACGTCTTCAGACTGCACACTGTCTTCAGGAGGTGCAATTGCCAATGGCTTCGCCCTTGAGACTTTTGAGGAAGGGGCCGGCTTTGAAGCTTTTGGCTTCTTTGACTGCTTTGGCTTCGGTACAGCAGGAGCTTCATCAGACTCAGAGTCAGCTGGAGGGTCATTCACGGCAGTCCCTTGGACTAGGATGTGGGTGATGAGGCCTTCAAGGTTGGCAAACGGACCGATGATATTGGGTTCGGCGTCGCGTGTGCCATCTGCCCTTGGTGCAGAGGGGCCAGGGTTGAAGTCTAACCCAAATTTCTTCTTGTTCAGCTTCACTGATTGTTGGGCAAACTGGAAGTTGCGCTTGAACAGATTGTCGTCACGACACCAGAGGAGTGACGACGGATGCGCATCATCAGGCTATGGTCCTCGGACCATGCATGGGTAGAAGCCTTGAGCAATGGCTTCATCTCTGGTCCTGGGTATGAGATTCTTGAAACGGATGTCCCCCCATGGTCTCCTGATGGCACTTTTCTCAGCATACTCTTGGGTGACGAAGCGGTATTTGAACCATTGTTCTGCCCAATAGCGTCGAATCCATTGGATTCGAGTCTTGCGCTGCCCATAGTTCTCTTCAGGATCTGTTTTATACATTTCTGCCAGGTCTTCAGGCAGATCTTTGGAAGTTCCTTCATGTCTTTGTCTGCCCCCCTTCCTTGCTGCTGCTTCTGAAGCCATAAACTTTAACTTGAAAGGCTTCAAAACTTTTAAAGGCTTCAAAGGCTTTCTTTTGCTGGACCAACGGGAACTGGCTTCAGGAGAGTTTATGTGATGCTGTAGGAATTCTGCAAATGAATGCAGACTATGAGAACCGAAGGATTCTCCCACGGACATGTACCTGTGACAGCATTAAGGTGCGAGGGAAGGGGAAGAGGTCATATGCATTCTCAGAAGGTTTTGAAGATTAATCAGTTTAGAAGACATTGACCTCATCGTGCGAAGACATTCACTCATAGATAAGAAGTTGGTTCCAGATTTGTACGAACCCACAGATCAGTACAAGTGAGGAATCTAACTACTTCATGAAGCACAAGTGAATATACTAGGCATGTTATGAGATGCAGATTGAGAGATCTAACTTGTGTGAAGATAAACTTCTTATGGTAGAAAGTGATAGAACCATGAGATCAAAAGGGGCTGTAAAAAGAAGTTTTATTTACCACACTTGGAACTGCTAGACGGAAGTGGGAGTTGATGCCGAGCAGTTCAATCCTCCGTGCCCTAACTTGGCGACGGAAGACACCTACGGCGACGGCGGAGAGGACGATGTCCGCGATCGGCGTGAAGACGGTGTCGGAGAAGTTGCAGTAGCGAAGCGCTTCGTCGCCGGCGTCGTCGAGTGCTAGCGGTGGCGCTAGGGTTCGTGCGAGGGTGGAAGAAGGAGATAATGACCGCGGTAAGTGTGAATTTATAGGCTCAGGGGCGGCACTGTGCTTTTACACAGGTGCCCCTGGCGATTCGCATCTGAGGAACGCGTGGCCAGTTTGCAGAAGTTTTGGGTTTGTTCCACGTCCCACGCACGCCTGGATTGTCGGGCGGTCGTTCCTGCTTCTCCGGATTTTATGTGGAGGAATGAGCATTGAAAACGGACTTTATGGTTGTCTCTTTATCTTCTGCTGACAAGGACGCAGTGAAGACATTCGACAGTTTCAATAGAATGCATATGACTTGGAGAGATAGAATTTGAGATAGAAAGCATAGAGAGATTGGGGTCCGATCACATTCACTTAGTTCAAAAGATTCAACCAAGAAGACATAGCTATAAGTGAATGCTGTAGAGGACAGAACACTAGTATGTATATATCTATATAATCAACATAGTGAAGATAATCATGAAGACATGTTGAGTTCGAAGCCAAACCAAATGTGAAGATATTGCAAGGTAACGCCATGAGTGAAACACTTCAAAATAGAACGTTTGGTGGTGGCGTTACCCACCGTATAGGAAGTATTAGACCCAGACACGGCGCACAATTATCGTGGCACTCCGAAGTCAAATTCCACATTAATGTATTCACACTTAGAATGTATGTCTTCATTGATTGAAGATATACTTTACTTTGTGTGTTGCACATCTAAGTCATCAATATGCATAAGTGTTAGGATGTGTGCCTGATCACAGGACATTTGAGGATTCCAGGATATTTAGCTCACACCGTAACTTGCAAAATCTCTTCTCATCCAAGGGCTTGGTGAAGATATATGCCAATTGCTCTTCAGTGTTGACGTGTATGATATCAATGTCTTCCTTCACAACATGATCTCTGAGAAAGTGATGACGAATTTCAATGTGCTTTGTCTTCGAGTGCTGAACTGGGTTGTTGGCAATCTTGATGGCGCTTTCGTTGTCGCAGTAAAGTGGCACTTGCTTCAGATGAATGCCATAGTCCTTGAGTGTTTGCTTCATCCACAGAAGCTGAGCGCAGCAAGATCCAGCAGCAATGTATTCAGATTCAGCAGTGGAGAGAGATACACAGTTCTGCTTCTTTGAAGACCAACATACAAGTGATCGTCCCAGAAAGTGACATGTGCCTGATGTAGACTTGCGATCAACTTTGTCACCAGCATAATCAGCATCCGAAAATCCAACCAAATCAAACTCTGAGCCCTTGGGATACCATAATCCTAGAGTTGGGGTGTGAGCCAAATATCGAAGAATTCGCTTCACAGCTAAGTGATGCGACTCCTTTGGTGCCGCTTGAAATCGAGCACACATGCAAACACTAAGCATAATATCTGGCCTAGATGCACATAAATAAAGCAAACAACCAATCATGGAGCGGTATACCTTTTGATCGAACTATTTACCATTGTCGTCAGGACCTAGATGATGTTTGGCTGGCATTGGTGTTGTGAAGCCTTTGCAGTCTTGCATACCGAACTTCTTCAGGAAATCTTTGAGATACTTCTCTTGAGATATGAAGATGCCATTGCGTTGTTGTCGTATTTGAAGACCAAGGAAGAACTTCAGCTCCCCCATCATGGACATTTGATATTGCTCTTGCATCATATATCCAAACTCTTCACTGTACTTCTGATTGGTGCAGCCGAAGATAATGTCATCCACATATATTTGGCACACAAACAGTTCACCATCATATGTCTTTGTGAAAAGAGTGGGATCCAGGGAACCAGGTATGAAGCCTTTGCTCTTCAGGAAGTATTTGAGTGTGTCATACCAGGCCCTAGGGGCTTGTTTGAGGCCATACAGTGCCTTGTCGAGCTTGTATACCATGTCAGGATGTTTTGGATTTTCAAAGCCAGGTGGTTGTGCAACATACACTTCTTCTTCAATCTTGCCATTGAGAAAGGCACTTTTCACATCCATTTGATATAGAAGTATGTTATGATGATTTGCATAGGCCAGCAGTATGCGTATGGCTTCAAGCCTTGCCACAGGAGCAAATGTTTCATCGAAGTCAATGCCCTCCACTTGAGTATATCCTTGAGCAACGAGACGAGCTTTGTTTCTGACAACTTGACCATGCTCATCTTGCTTGTTGCGGTATATCCATTTGATGCCTATTATGTTGTGCTTCCGTGGATCAGGACGCTTGACTAGTTCCCATACATTATTCAGCTCAAACTGTTGAAGCTCTTCTTGCATAGCTTGAATCCATTCAGGTTCCATGAAGGCTTCTTCAACTTTCTTGGGTTCTGATATTGATACGAATGCGAAGTGCCCACAAAAATTTGTTAGCTGAGTTGCCCTTGAACGAGTGAGTGGACCAGGTACATTGATGCTGTCAATTATTCTGTCAATCTGCACTTCATTGGCAACACGAGGATGTACAGGGCGAAGACTTTGCTCTTGCTGGTCTGTGTTGTTGTTGGGAGGAATGTCTTCAGGCTGAGCATTGTCTTCATGTTGATCAGGTGCTGAGATGATAAGTTCTTCTTCAGGATGAGCTTCAGAAGGTATAATCTCGCCAGTTCCCATTAGCTTGATTGATTCACTAACTGGAACTGCATCTAGCACATTTGGCAGTTGCTCTCTTTGTGAACCATTTGTCTCATCGAACCGCACATCCACTGTTTCAACAACTTTGTAATGAAAGAGGTTGAAGACTCTGTAGGAGTGCGAATCCTTTCCATATCCAAGCATAAAGCCCTCATGTGCTTTTGGTGCAAACTTTGAGGTGTGGTGTGGATCCTTGATCCAGCACCTTGAGCCAAATACTCTGAAGTAACTGACATTTGGCTTCTTGCCAGTTAGGAGTTCATAAGATGTCTTGTTCAGAAGCTTGTGAAGATAAACACGATTGATTGTATGACATGCAGTATCAATGGCTTCAGTCCAGAATTTTCTTGGAGTCTTGTATTCATCTAGCATCGTTCTGGCCATCTCAATGAGTGTTCTGTTCTTGCGTTCGACGACGCCATTCTGCTGTGGCGTGTACGGAGCTGAGAATTCATGTGTGATGCCCAAGGTATCAAGATATATGTCAAGGCCAGTGTTCTTGAATTTAGTGCCATTATCACTTCTGATGTGCTTTATCTTGGCGCCAAAATTGTTCATAACTCGATTGGCGAAGTGTCTGAAGACATCCTGCACTTCAGTCTTGTAAAGGATTATGTGCACCCAAGTATATCTAGAGTAATCATCAACAATGACAAAGCCATTGAGGCAAGCAGTAGTAGTAAAAGTTGAGTAGTGAGTGGGACCGAAAAGATCCATGTGGAGCAGTTCGAAGGGTTGTGTAGTAGTCATGATTGTCTTCGAAAGATGGTTTGTCCTCTTCATCTTCCCTGCTTCACAGGCACCGCATAAATGATCTTTCTTGAACTTGACGCCCTCGATGCCTATGACATGCTTCTTCTTCGCAAGGGTGTGGAGGTTCCTCATGCCAGCATGCCCAAGCCTCCGATGCCAAGCCAGCATTCTGAAGCTTTTGCAAGAAGACATACTGCAAGTTGTGGCCCTGCTGAGAAATCTACCACATACAAATCATCTTTCCGATACCCTTCAAACACTAGAGACTTGTCAGATTCCATTAGTACTAGGCAACGATATTTTCCAAACATTACGATCATGTTCAAATCGCAAAGCATTGAGACAGACATTAAGTTGAAGCCAAGGGATTCAACAAGCATGACTTTATCCATGTGTTGATCCTTTGAGATTGCAACTCTACCAAGACCCAATACCTTACTTTTACCAGTGTCAGCAAATGTGATGTGGCTTTTGTCGGATGGACGTAAGGTTGAGTCCATAAGAAGGCTTCTTTTGCCAGTCATGTGATTTGTACACCCACTGTCAATAATCCATTCTGAAGACTTTGAAGTCGCTGGTGTCGTACCCTACAGTGCAGTTAGGGGGATAGGCTTCACGAAGAGAATTGTGAAGCAAAAACATTTGACGAACCAGTGGGTTATGAAAACTTAGATCCAGATTAGGACTAATAGGGAGAGTAGCATGCGATTCAGGAACGAAGTACATAATGATGCCATTCGGGCATTTTATCTTGCGCCCTACAAGACTTTTAAGGTCCCCAGCAATAGCGTCAGAAGATTTTGTTTTTCTGCTGGAGACCTTTCCCAGCAAAAGAGAGTTAAGCTTTCTTAACCACCCACATCTTCAAGGGTGGCTTAGAAGCAATAAGTCTAAGTGCAGCATCTGAGAATTTTGGCTTTGAAGCCTTAGCAAACAGTCTTGCAGGTGGACAATAATACTCATAGGAATAAGCAGAATAATTTTTGGTCATATGAACATGACGGTTCGATGAACCGCTCTCATATTCATATGCCTGAGTATGGTTTCCCTGCAAAACATTTGCGTTAGTGTGACTCAGTTGAGTCCTCTGTTTGTATGAAGCCTCTGGACCGTATGAAGCCTTTGGTCTGAGGTTTGTCTTCTTCAAGTGAGGTGTCATGAAGACATTCACAGGAATATTTTCTAGACACTTTTTCGGAACCCAGATCTTCTTCATAGGCGGTCCATTCCTGCAGTTAGTACCAATGTACCTGGCAAACACTTCACCATTCTGATTCTTAAACAGTTTATAGTTTGCATCAAAGGATTCATCAATGATAATGGGGTTAGCACAAGTGAAGCCCGATAAATTGGATGGATCTGCTGAAAGTTCCTTTGCAGCAACCCATGTGGTTTTGGGGTACTGCTCAGGTTTCCAGTACGAGCCATCTGCATTTATTTTCCTTGTGAACCCAACACCCTCTTTCCTAGGGTTTCGATTCAGAATCTGCTTTTTGAGGACATCACATAATGTCTGATGTCCTTTAAGACTTTTGTACATCCCTGTTTCAAGCAATGTCTTCAACCTAGCATTCTCATCAGCAATAGCAGTGGTATCCTCAGCAGAGGGGTTAGTTACCACATCAACAGTTGAAGATATTGCAACAGCAGTAGCAGTGGAACATTCAGCAACAGAAGTAGCATTATCACGCTCAATACATTTAAGACATGGTGGTTCAAATCCTTCCTGAGAGGAACTGATCTGTTCGGCGCGAAGTGACTCGTTTTCCTTTTGAAGATCTTCATGAGCCGCTCTCAACTTCTCAAGTTCTTGCTTCCTTTGAAGATAATCATAGGAAAGCTTTTCATGAGTTGTTGAGAGAGTATCAAGACGATCTTCAAGTTCCTGATACTTAACGTGAAGATTTTTTATGTCTTCAATTAAGGATTCAGATCGAGTCATTTCAGCACCCAACAGATCATCGCTTCTGTCTAACAGTTTTTGAATATGTTCCATAGCTTTCTGTTGTTCAGTTGCAATTTTAGCAAGTGTTTTGTAGCTGGGTTTTGAATCACAGTCAGAGTCATCGTCACTAGATGTTTGATAGCGAGTAGTGCGTGTGTTTACCTTGGCACCGCGTGCCATGAAGCAGTAGGTAGGAGTGGAGTCATTCTTGTCATTTGCGTCGGTGTTGGTGATGCAGTCATTGTCTTCAATGTTGAAGATGGACTTGGCGACGTATGCTGTAGCCAGACTCGCAATGCCAGAATCAGACTCCTCCTCAGACTCCACCTCTGCCTCCTCAGAAGCGGACTCCTCCTCTGAATCCATTTCCTTGCCAACAAACGCACGTGCCTTGCCAGATGAGCTCTTCTTGTGTGATGAAGACTTTGAGGAAGACTTTGAGTATTTCTTCTCCCGTTTTGCGGTACGCCACACCCCTCCTGATGAACAGGACCCCTGTTTCGACCGTACCGCTCCAACACAAGTCTGTTTCCTCCGTTTTGCGGTATGCCACACCCCTCCCGATCAACAGGACCCCGTTTCCACTGTAGGAGGTCTAAGAGAAGTCTGTATCCTCCATTTTGCGGTACGCCAGACCCCTCCCGATGAACAGGATCGCGTTTCGACCGTGGTCGGTCGAACACAAGGCCGTTTCCTCCGTTCTGCGGTACGCCAGGCCTCGTTTCCATCAGCTGTTCCGTCCAAGCCGGTTGACTCCCGATGAACACGACGACGCATTCCATTCCGACCCAGCCGATTGCCTCCCCATGATCACGACGATGGCGCTGCTTCTCCTTCTGACCCAGCCATGTACACGAGCCCTGGCTGTACGTATGCACGAGTGGGCATTTGAGACCCCACCCGTATGTACGTACGTGGCCATATTTTCTTTCTTGCACCCTGGCCGTTGTATGTAAGTGTACATGCTACATGCCCACCTCTACTATGACACGTGCGCGCCTCTACTACGACACGTGTGCGCCTCTACTATGACACGTGCGCGCCTCTACTACGACACGTGCGCGCCTCTACATCGACCAGTATGTACGTACACATTCGCGACCAGAATGACAACGCTACATACGCTTCGACCAGGTGGGTCCCGATTGTCAGGCACTTCCTTGCATGTGAAGATGTAGCTGGTGGGTCCCAGTAGTCAGGGGGCGAATCATTTTTTGCCCGTAATATGGACGCACTTCCTTGCACGCGAAGATGTAGCTGGTTGGTCCCAGCAGTCAGGGGGAAACATTGTTTTCGCGAAATACGGTGGCCCGTATAGTGGGTCCCTGCTGCCAGGTGGATGAATCATTATTTTCCGCATAATAAGGAGGCACTTCCTTGCTGCGGCCGTGGACCCAGCTGTCAGCCTCTCCACGTACAGTACTCTTCCGATGGAAGTCGGTCGTTGACCACATTGACCACGCCGCGCCGAGAGCACCAAGGCGGTGGATGACGGCGAGACCTAGGAAGGGGATGACGCGGAGCCGGGGAAGACACGACAGTGGATGCCCACGTGGAGAGGAGTACGAGGGTTCACTGGTTCGGTTGCGGTGTGAAGCCGCCGTCGCCGCAGGGCCTGGCCAGCGATGGGAGTAGTAGGGGGCGGTGAGGCCTCCGCGGCAGCACAGCCGGCCACGGGAGGCAGGAGCAGGCGGCACGACCGGCTCTTCTTTGGGTGGCTGGAGCAAGAAGACCAGAGGTTGAAGAAGCACTCGGCCGTTGGATGGACATCGTACGGTCACTGGAGCTAGAATCGTTCATAGTGACTAAGTTGACAAAGCCCTCCGTCCTCATCAACTTAGTCGGCCACATGTCAGCCTCCCACTATGCAGGGGGAGTATTCATTTTTTGTGCGTAATAAGGAGGCAGTTCCTTGCGTGCGAAGATATAGCTAGTGGGCCCGACCTGTCAGCGGGGGGAACGTTTTTTCACGGAATACAGAGGCCCTTCTGGTGGGTCCCAGATGTTAGGTGGAGGAATCATTATTTTGCGTGTAATAAGGAGGCATTTACTTGTGTGCGGCCGTGGACCCAGCTGTCAGCCTCTCCACGTAAAGTCCACATCCGATGGATTTCTTTGTTGACCATGGCGCGCCGAGAGCACCAGGGCAGTGGACGACGGCGAGGCCTAGGAAGGGAACGACAAGGAGCCGGGGAAGACCCGACAGTGGCTGCCTACACGGTGGGGAGTACGAGGGTTGGCTGGTTCGGCTGCCATCGCCAGAAAATAACAGGAGGTGTGGGTGAGTACAGGGATAGCCAGGCCAGGGACGCGAGTATGGTGGGGCCGTGAGGCCTTCTAGGCAGCACAGCCGGCCACGGGAGGTGGGAGCAGGCGGTTCCGCCGGCGCTGGTTTGGGCGGCTGGAGCAGGAAGATCAGAGACTGAAGAAGCACGATTGTCGTTAGATTGACATCTAACGATATGACGCTGGTAGACTCGATTGTCGACTAAGTTTCTTTTTTGAGAAACCTTGTGCTAATTCTTAATAATTTGCAGCCCATTTGCTAATTCTTAAGTAATTTATTACATCCCATTCTCTTCCCAGGACCACGGTCAAAAAGTGGAACCTTATTTTGCATATTTCGATGGAGTTCGAACTGTTGTAATCCTGAAATGATAAACATTTTTAAGAACTTATTGATTTGCCAAAAAATCGTTTTGTTTTTGTAAGCAAACAAGATGTGGGACAATTGAGTGTGTTTAAGGGAAAACCAGTGGTAAAAAAATCAGCGCTGGGAGGGAAAACAACAACAAAAATAAGGATGTAAATATGAAAAGGGAACTTTATGTATTTTCAATATAATGATACGTGTATATGAACTAGTAAAACTATAGGTAGAGATTAGAAAACGGAAGTAGGACATGGCGTTTCAAGAGGAAACTAGAACTGGGATGTGTGTTTGATTCAGTAAAAAACTGCCTGCGGATGTTGTAAGACAAAATATAACTAACGTTGGCGGGCCAGAGGCCAGTAGATACCTGCTGGATCTTTGTGCCCCGTTGTCGTCATAGCAGTACTGCAGGATGCTGCTAACGCGACACTACGATGAGAGACCCTTTGACGAAACTGTGTGTGATGCATTAATCGCAAATGGTGATATAAAAAACCCGTCAAAAAGGTGCAAAACGTTTGTGATGGATGATATATCAAACACGGTTCAGATTTTAGTTGCGTGTGTGATGAGGGGCATACAGTTGATCTATACGAACTGTTTGCGATGAGACAGAACAACAGAAATGGGCCGCCAGGTCAAGGTGTGTGCGATATACGGCATACAGTTCCCTCCGACGAAC